>NC_051444.1:33437105-33464165 GCF_001649575.2 Kryptolebias marmoratus
AATCATCAAAATTAAACTAAATAAACATTTGAAATATATGAGTTTGTATGTAATGTATGAATATAATATACAAGTTTCACTTTTTAAATGGAATTACTGAAATCAATCTACTTTTTCATGATATTCTAATTTTATGACCAGCACCTGTAGCTCCTAGGATCACTGGGACAATCAAACCCCTTCACCACGATAAAGTGGCAGCCTAGGGAGGGGTTTTGGCTTCCTGAAAGATAAAAAAAAATTCTTTAGATTTGGATCCATAAGCTCTGATGTGGGGAATTACTTTAAGAACTTGAGTTCTGATCACTTCGAAGAAGAGCACTGCTCCAACCCTCAGGACCTTTTGCATTTTTAGTTTTAAAAGAAAGGCAATAGGAGAGGAGGCCATTGCCACAGAGAAGGAGACAAGAACTTTTACTTTGTGTCATGTGAATGTACGCTGTCATAAAAGTTATGAACTACTTACAGGCCTGATAACCTGAGATCAGTTTGTGATTCAGAGCAGTTTGTTATTGATGAGAAAAAATAGACAATCCATGTGTGATTAAACAAATGTCATAATCTGAAACTACTATTGATTAGTTTACTCTGATGTGAGAGTTTATAAACGCTAATCAAGCGTGCTCATGTTTTTCATGAGTTAGCATGAGGTTAGCTTTGAATTAGCAACATTAGCTCTATCCTGCCATCTTTATGTTGATTTACAGTGTTGTGTACTGATGTTATAAGAATGATCTGGGGGTAATCGATTCTTACTGTTTCTCGCTCCCACCTCGATAATTATGTGCGTTGTTTTGTCAGCCATGATTGTCCTTGTGATCATCAGAATCCAAATCTGAAGAGTTTTCATCTCATTCCAGAGATCCAGCCGTTGGTTCAGGTTCATACTGGTATGGTTGTTTAATCGTTACACCTGCAAAGTCTTCCAGCTTTTCTTTGTATTCAAAAAAGTCTACTTCTTCCTACTTGCAGAAAGTAGTGGTGTGCTTAGCCAGCCATGAATTCAGGACGGTAACTCTACCCTACAAATCACCCACTTCGGAATTATTGACTAAAACGCTAAAAACAGTAAATTTAAGTTTTAGGTCAGAAAAATGGGTCCCTGGAATGTTGTGTAAATGTGTTTAACTAAATAACAATCATGGAATTTCAATTATTTGAGATTTGATTTCTATTCACCTTTAACCATTTCATGATCCAATAAGTCCTGCAGGAGGTATAACGCCTTACCTTCCTGCTCCTACACCAACTCTCAAATATGCACCACTTGCAGTCATAAAGAGAGCAGGTGGACGGTGCCCTGGTACACTGAATAGTCTCAATCACATTTAAAGGGAGACCAAACCTTTTTCAATTCAATTCATCCTCAACAATTCATCCTCACATAAACCAGGTGCTAATCTCACGTGATATAGTAAAAAAATCTGGGTATGACACAAAGTCTCTATGCAGCAGCAGAGGCCACGATTGCACACAAAGCAGACTTACCAGCTCTGCCATGCACTGCCTGCTGGAGGGGGGGGGCATAATGATTGCTGATGGCTGCTGTTCCCTTGCTCTGTTCAGAACTGATGTTAATAGGCTGAGAGGTGGGAATGTGTATAACAGCACATCTGTCCATAGATACACTAATGCATCTACTCCTAACAGTGTGTCCTCATTTCTCATTAAAAAGAATAGAGGGCACTGTGCATTTTTGCATGAGTTTTTTTTACACCTGGTGGACTATTTTGGGTTGAATTTCCACTCCCCCCAGAGTGGATTACCTCTGGAGAGCAAATCTGCCCTGAAGTTCAGAAGGCCGGGGATGTGCACCACACATAATGATATTAGACACACACTGCTCATCAGGCTATGAGCCAGTCTGCATAGTTTCACTGAGCAGGTACCCCCCTGCTGGTTTATATATGTGCTACCAATGTTGTATTGTGTATTTTGACTAAAACATGACAAATCTGTAGTGTCTGTGAAAAGTCTTTGAGAGCAAAGAAAACTGACAGTATTTCAGGTATTTGATATGAGCATGACAGAGCATTGGGAGTCTGGACCCATTCACCAACCTCCCCTCGAAAATGGCTCTCTAGCTTGACAATGAAGAATTCGTTGTCTGAGTTTTGTTTCATAACCACTGCTCCGAGCACAGTGCCACTGGTGAACACATCTGATTTCTCCAGTCCCGCAGTGCAATCACACATTTGGGAGACATTTTCACAATGTGCTTGAATGCGCCTCACATCTAGCCTCACATCTTGAAGCTTCTAACAACACCACTTCTATTAAAACACTATGGTTTTGCTGTGACTTGTAACCTGTAGCCACTGACAACTGTTGTCAACACCCAAGGGTAAAAGGGTAAACTGTGCATGCATGCCACCTCTCCAGCTTGAAAGCTAAGGGGCCTGGATGAATAAAGTTCAAAGCTGGAGCAGATGCTCCCTTTTTTGGCAGCAGATTGCTCTGCACTTTCAATTTTTCCCTTTTTTTGTTTGACACAATGCACTCTTAGCTTTAAGCCTGGCTGCAATTGTGGCATTTTTTTGCAAACAATAAAGTGTGATTTATGAATTTTAACCACCTAAACCTCTTTCCCCCTGAGCCAACCCTTCAGGGAGCTTAGAGGGTTGGGGGGACAAACCGGGAGCCAGTGTGGTAACAAGTGCTTCTCCAACATTGTGCACAAAGGAAACTGGGTTTGTAGTGATGCAAAAATGTGCAATACTTTGAGATGAATTTTCTGCTTTCCTCTGCTTGGGACAGGGAGAGAGCTGCTGAACTTTCCCTTTTAAGCTCAGGGCAGATATCTCTGTGAATGCTGCTTACTGAGCATCTGCTGGCCACCTCAGCTTCTATGTTGACCGCCTCTTCTGAGCTGCTAGACCCCCCTGCAGAAGTGGCAGCAGTGGAGCAAATTACTTTTTGTCCCACTGTTTTTGTGCCTGTGAGCCCTGCTGGTGAGACATAGGTTCTGACAACAACTGACAGCAAGCTGGACAAGTTGAGCCAAAGTAATCTCTCTCACCAACCACTGCTAAGCCCATGACATGCTCACAGCCCTGTACCATGTCTCTGGAGACCCAGTGGACGAAATGTGTCATAATGCAGATCTCCTCCAAAATTGTTGGACTCAGGGTGCCCTTATCTATAAGGAAACCCATGTCCTGAAGCTGCTTGGTAGGCTGAAAGAGGAGTGAGCACATTCAGATGAGCCGCAGATCTGTAAACCTTCTGATACATAGAGGTTGTGAAAGCATCCCATTTTACCCAGGTGCGCTGGTCCTGTAGCTGTCAGAGTGGAGTGGCAGTTGGGATGGAGGTGCAAAGCAACTGACTGGTCTGTGAGTCCTAGAGCCCTAATCTTGGTTATTTCCATTACCAAGTATCCTTTGACAGGTGGTGAAAAAGCTTTTACCAATAACGCTTCATCTCCTTCATGCGTGTCTGGACAGCATGCAAAAACTGCATTGCTCATGTTTGACAAAAGGGCAGGATTTTTCCATTATATAAATTTCTCCCCTCACCCCTGTCATCTTGCAATGAAGGTCACTTAAAGGCTAGTTGGCCCATGGCCCACTTGCCACCTCATGAAGGACAGCCACACAAGGATGCAAAGGGCTGAGCCCCATCACTGATGGTGCTACCCATGACAACTGGGCAAGAGGGAGAATGGTGTCCTCATTGTCAACCTCATTCTTCTTCTTGAGAAGGTCCAAATTAATGTCCACCTCATGCTCTTCTCTGCAGCTGCCTTTGTCCTCAGAGTCAGGAAGCTGGTCATACAGTAAGGGAAACTCCATAACGGTGTTTTCCAATTCCACCATATACCCCCCAGCACTCGTAACCACCGGACATACCACCAGGTTTTGTGCCAGCCTCGGTGAGACAGGAGTTCACTTTTGAGGTCAATAAAATCCTCAGATGTTATTGTAAAGTCTGCAGTGCCAGAGCATGGCAGGGATTGCATGATCCAGCAGAAATACCTAAGAATTCTACTAACACTAATAATTCAAGTTTAAAAAGGAGGTCTGCCACAACAGGAAAAGAAATAGTAGAAAATGTAATAACAGGTCCAAAGCCAGAAAAACCTATGTTAAGGACAAACTTAGATGGCTGAGTTAAATGTGCAATCCAAGTTAGGACAGCTGTGGAGCTGTTCTGATCTTCATGTGGATAAAAGTAAGAATGCCAGGTGTTGAGCAGGGTGCTTATAAAGGAGGATGGTGCTCCTGTGCCAAACACATCATTGGTCTGTCAGTGACAGACTTGGTGGTAGTGGAGCTTCCATGAAAGGTGTTGCCTGAGGACACTATTGTGAGATACCAAGTGAGTTTTGGAAGAGAACAGTTATTAACTATTTCAGCACACAACCAAAGTTTCCTGCTTTCTAGTTATGTCAGTCAACACTGTCTCAGGTTCATGGACGATTTGCTCAATTTTAAACTTATGAAAATGCCAAGTTGGATTTTCCCTGTCTCTCTATCTGCTTTTGCCTTTACATAAATCACGATGTTTCTCTTTAGGTATTATCAGAACAGTCAGATGTTTTATGATCTAGAAGAAATTTGTTTATTATGTCTTTCAGAAAACTTTAATGGCTGGTTTTAATATTAAAGTATCAGCTGGCTGTTTTCTGACCTCACACTTTTGGACAGTGGATGTACGGGGACAGTCGGTGTGGTTGTCCTTCTCCTCTGCTATAATGTCTCCATCCTCTGGAACTGTGTCCGCTGATGCACCCCATTGCTGGTTGCCATAGTTTCCTTCTGCCAGCTGAGCAGTGGTGCCCTGTGACTGGCTGAGCTGCAGCCGAATCTGGCTGTTCTCCTCCTCCAACTCTCGCACTCGTGACTCGAAGACAGCTCTCTCAAAGACCTCCACGGCAGGGGTGTCAGTCAAACAGGACTTCAAGAGGAGGGAGCGATCATCTGAAAGAGAGAGGCATGCTGAGACTGCCTGTACTAAAACAGACCTTAATATCATTGTTCATATAAATTTCTGACAAAAACCATGAATTACATATAACGTGACTTGTCTCTGTTGCAGCATTTCCTCATATGCAGATTCCTGCTCACAAGTAAGTAAGTAAACTTTATTTATATAGCACCTTTCATAGATATTATCACAAAGTGCTTTACATAAATACAGCTCCGAGCTCAATATAAAACAAAAACAGTAAAAACAGCTGATAAAAAACAGTAAGTAGAACATTTAACTAAAAGCTTGTCTGAATAAAAGTTCCTTAAGATGCTTTTTAAAGGAATCAGTACAGACAGCTACACAAAGAGACATGGCCAGGGCATTCCACAGCCTGGGGGCTACAGCCTGAAAGGACAGGTCACTTTAAAAAAATCAATCTCTGTCACTCGCCTCCTAAACATGGTGGTTTACTTCTGGACCATCAACAAATTACTTAATCAAAGACACTTGAGAAATAAAAATAAATATCCTTCATGCCATGTGAACTTCTGACCAAGAGTTAATGTTGAATTATTTCATTAGACTGAACAAATAAGACACTTCATTGTATCTGATATTAAAGCATTTCATATTTTTCAATTATATATTTTTTTTATGAAAATGAAGTGATAAAAAATTGATGTCATATTTTTTCATTAGACTGGACTAATAAGACACATGCACCTGACAAAACAATTCAGTGTTCATTTTTCATCACTTAGTCTGAAGACAAAGAAGCTATTGAAAAAAAAACCCTTAAATTTTCATTAAAAATGTATTTAAAAATAATGAAATGCTTTAAAATCAGATACAATTAAGAGGCGGGAGACACCAAAGGTTTTTTTTTTATTATTTTCTTTGAACGATACAGAGGTGAGCTGGGCCACATCTCACTGCCAGCACCGGGTCAAATGGCAGGAGGTCATGAGTCTGCCTCGAGTCCCCCTGGTGTTATGATGCACTTCCGTTTTGTGGAGTAAGTTTGCATTTGTTTTCTTACTTACTGGTGTTTGCTAGAATTTTTGTTTTTTGCAGCATATTTCCTTTTTCTGTCTGTCTATTTTGTGGGATTGCAGCATTTTTCTTTTGCTGCATTTTTTCTTTGCATTTGATTTTTGTGTTTTGGAGTGTGCACCATTCATGTGTTTGTGACACATTTAACCGCTTGGAGTTTGTTCCGCAATTTGCTGTTTTAATAGGTTGCTACATGTTTGCACCTGTCGGCCACCATAGATTATGAGTGAAAATGGTAGCAGAAAAAGAAGTTTTATTAACAAGCGTACTGGTTTGAAAACCCTTGTTTTCTTTTTTTCTTTTGGTTTGGAGTAATACTGTAAAACTTCCATTCTAAATTTACGGATATCATTGATTCCATGAAAGCGAAGGTCGTGTCTGGTAGGAACAACTCTCCATGGAGATATGCACAAATAGTTACATCCACAAGAAACCTTTTCCGTACGGCTGAACGTAAATGGCGTGAAACTCGACTTCACGTTTATTATGAAATCTACAAAGAAAGACTGAAGCTATCACTCCTCACTAAAACATGCAATGGAAACGTTCTTTGCGGAAATCATAAACAAAAACATTAATAGTGCTCGTGTGTTGGTTGCCACTGTTGATAGGCTCACAAATTCTCCTGTGACTGTACCACCTGAACTCCACCCTAACAGGGACTGCAATGAATTTGCCAAATACTTTGCAGAATTTTTTTTTTAAATTAGAGAGTCAATCTGCACATCCACACTAAATCCAATATCAATGCTATGCCCAAACATAACAAATGCAGGGAAAATGACTAAATTTCAGCTACTCAACTATAAAAGCTTAGAAGAAATTATAAATCAATTAAGCTCATCCTGCTGTCTTGATATCCTTCCTACAACCTTCTTTAGGAAAGTTCTTCCTGTCATTGCATCTGACTTGATTCAAATAGTAAACTCATCTCTCTCATCAGGCTCTAAAAACAGCAGTTATCAAACCTCTATTAAAAAAGAACAATCTGGATAAATCACTATTGCAGAATTACAGGCCAATCTCCAACCTCCCATTCATCAGCAAAATTATTGAAAAAGCTGTATTTCAACAGTTAAATGACTTCCTAACGATGACCAACCGCTTTGACATCTTTCAGTCTGGTTTCCGTGCTCACCACAGCACTGAGACTGCCCTCGTAAAAGTGTTCAATGATGTCCACATGAATACAGACTGTGGAAGAACCACAGTGTTGGTTCTACTGGACCTCAGCGCAGCATTTGACACTGTTGATCATGACATATTATTGAAATAACCGGAGAGTTTGGTAGGACTCTCTGGTCCAGTACTCAGTTGGTTTGAATCTTACGTAAAGAACAGGGATTTCTTTGTTTCAATAGGAAACTTCTCATCAAAGCATACAGAAGTCACATATGGGGTGCCCCAAGATTCAATCCTGGGACTGCTGTTAGTCAATATCTATATGCTCCCACTAGCTCAGGTTATAACAGGAAATAGGATTAGTTACCTTAGTTACCATAACTATGCAGATGATACACAGCTCTATATTACAATGTCACCAGGTGACTCTGAACTCATCCAATCACTGAACAGATGCTTAGAACAAATCAATGCGTGGATGTGCCAAAACTTTCTCCAGCTGAACAGAAACAAGACTGAAATTATTATCTCTGAACCTAAAGAGGAACGATGAAGAGTCAGCGTGCAGCTTCAGTTATAACAGTTAGAAACTAGTGATCAGACGCGATATCTGGGTGTAGTGATGGACTCAGACCTGAACCTTCAGAGCCTCATAAAGACAGTTATAAAGACGACCTTCTATCACATGGAGAACATCTCCAGGATTAAAGGACTAATGTCCCAACAAGATCTAGAGAACTTGCATGCATTTATCTTTAGTTGTCTCGATTACTGCAACAGTGTCTTCACAGGTCTGACTAAAAAAAAAAAAAAAATCAGACAGCTGCAGCTGATCCAGAACGCTGCTGCTCGTGTTCTCACTAAAACCAGAAAGTGAGAGTACATCACCCCAGTTCTAAAATCTTTACACTGAGTCCCTGTAGCTCAGAGAATAGACTTTGAAATACTTCTGCTAGTTTATAAATCACTGAATGGCTTAGCACCACAATACATCAAAGATCTGCTGTTGTTGTATCAATCTTCCAGACCACTCAGGTCTTCTGGTTCTGGTCTACTCTGCATCCCCAGAACCAGAACCAAACATGGAGAAGCAGCATTCAGCTTCTATGCACCATCAATCTGGAACAAACTTCCAGAAAACTGCAAAACAGCCGAAACACTGAGTTCCTTTAAATCAAGGCTAAAAACCCTCCTGCTTAGAGTTACTTTTGAATCATAATCAATGGATGTGTACTGGCGTCTCATTTGATGACTGTATGTTGTTGTTTTTATGACTTTAAATTTAATTTAATTTAATTTTTTTTGTTTTTTCCTGTAAAGCACTTTCAACTGCCTTGTGCTGAAATGTGCTATACAAACAAACTTGACTTGACCTAAACTATCCAAATTTAATTTCTCATCTGAACTACTTGCTTGGATGACATCATATCTATCTAACATAATGCAGTGTGTTAAAATTAAAGACGTTTGTTCTGGTTTCCTAAAGTGTACAATTGGTGTAGCAGAAGGATCTATGTTAGGACTCTTTCCTTTTCAGTTTCTACTGTCACAACTCAGCTCAGGTGGTGACTCAAACAGACAGGTTCCACACGAGGATGCCAAAAACACAAAGGAAGTTTATTTATAGAAATACTCTTCAGGACTTACAAGATGCCTAGATAAGCAGCTCAGGTGGAAGAAGCACAAGGAGGTAGGGGAACCCAGACAGGAGCTATAACAAGCTACAACAACTAATCAACAACATGAGGGGCAGGGACAAGACTTATATACCAGGAAACCTGATCAGAGAAACAAGGAACAGTTGAGAAAAGGCGTCTCCACTATAATTATATTCCAATTTCAGCCCTCTAGGTGAAAGCATTTGGAAAAAAAGAGAAAAAGGGGAGATTTTCCAGTTATCATGAAGGCAGCAAACAACCTTTTGGCTGACCTTTGCCCTTAGGAGGCTCTGTTAGTGCTGAAACACCCACAATAAACATACTAAATTTACAGCAGCCTGGATAAAAGCATTTGGGAGAAAAGGGCGTAAAAGTTGTGTTTTTTGTAAAACAGTTAAACCTTTGCGCATAGGAAGGTCCCAGCTAAGTGTACCTCGAGGTTCTGTTTGTGGATGAGATCTCATTGTACTTAGTGAAAATTCAGCACCCAAGCTCAATATCATGAAAATGGATTCTATATATTTGTTGCTATAAATTTAATCAAAATAATTTTTCATGGAGAAACTACCTCAAAATAATGATTTTTTTTCTACTAAAAATAAGCAAAATGTCAGCCACCTTTTTTGTTCTTGCAGCAGCTAGAAACTTGAAAGTCACATAACCTGGATGCAAAACAATAGGAAGAAAAATAGGCAGAAAAAAATTTAACAGTCATACAATTCAAGGGCTATTATTATAAACCCTCTATAGTTTTGCAATTTGGACAAACATAGACAGGGTACATTTTTCTATGAGACTGGGTTGTATGGCATGATGTGTTTGTTAAATAATTGATTTCAACAGTTTGCTGATTTTTTCTGTAATGTCCTAGTAAATATGTTTGACACTAAATGTAATAGTCTAATTGTCATAAACACACCGAACTGACTTCCCATACTATTATTTTTTGTCTTCATTATCACTATTGCACAGTAAAATTTTAAAGCTTAAGAGGGTCAGAGCTGGACATATAGCGAATGAGAGGCAGAGAGACACTACGCTGATCAGAAGGAAGCTAACAACACTAAAATTTTGAATTCAGGTCACCGCCATTTCTGAACAGGAGACATTTCTGCATTGTCAGGTGAGAATCTTCATAAGTTTGACAAAAGTTGGTTAACTTTAACCACTTGATAAAAAATGTTTTCATGTATTTTATGTGGCAACTCGGTTAAAACATTGCAAGATTATGTGCTTCATTGTAAACTCCACTGAAATGAACCACGTTGATTATTAAAGTGCATCGCAGCTGGTTGCAAACAGACAATTCATCAATACGGAGTGTTTAAGGCTAATTTCTAATCTTCATTTTACCTCCCACGTGTCACAGAAGCAGATTTTGCAGACAGCAGTTTCAGTGATTTGTACAGATATTCTGCTTTTCAGTCATCATCTGTTCACCTTGAATCAGACGACTTTGGATCTCAGGTGAATGAGACAGTTACAAAGACAGGTACAGATGAAGGTGGTATAGCTATATTAGATTGCAAGAGCAGTTTTTATTGCCTGCTTCGACCATACAGAACATTGTTGAGGAGATGCAAAACACACATAAATGTTGGGTCAGAAATATAGTTTGAGTAAATGTACCTCACTGCTAAAAAATAACATCATTATTAGATGAGGACGTTGCCAATGTTTGTGAGTCTGTCAAGGGATTTGATCTATTTTCTGCATGCCATACAGGGCCTATGAGGACAGCATACTCAAGAGCTCAGACTTTCAAACAAAAGTTCAAGTAGGTTGAGCTTGAGAAAATCTTTTTAGCAAGGAATGAAAATAGAACAGATAGTTTTGCCCACTGTGTTCCTGTGAGGGAGACTTTGAAATGTTTGTTAGAGTCTGACCTGTGGCAGAAATCAGGACAGCATTCGGCTGTCGCCCAAAGATGTTCTAAGTGACATTAGTGACAGTCTGACATTGAAATCCAATTACGTTTTTGCTCAGAATCTGTCTCAAGCCAGTACTGAAGCAAGATGCATTTGATGTGGTTAACCTTTTAGGCTCTACAAAGATGATATATTAGCATAAGATATAAGGTATTGGCTGTTTATGCATCTGTTGCTAACCTGCCACATCATGTACAATCAGACGCAGACCACATGTCACTTGTTTTACTGTGCAGAGAAAAGAAATTTTAAGAATTTGGGCATGCTATGTTCACTGAATTACTAGCAGACTTGAAGGAATTGGAGGAGAATGGGATTGTACTATCAGATGAAACAGTAGTCAAAGGAATCTTGTATTGCATAGCTGAAGATAATTTGGGCTCACATTGCAATGGTGGCTTCATTGAAAATTTCAGTCGCTCACAATATTTCTGTAGATACTGCCTAATAACCCAATCTGAATTTCAGGGTGAGTATCCAAATCTGTGCAGAACCAGAGCACACCATTGAGAGATATCTCTCTTCTGTTGATCGCCTCCAGAATGAAGATACACCAAATGTGGGCGGAGTGAAGTTCAGGTCAGTATTCAATTCTTTGAAATAGTTTATTATCTGTCAGCCAGGTTTGCCACCTTGCCTAGGACATGACTTCTTCGAAGGTGTTTTCTCTACTGATATAGCCCTGTATCGTAAATATTTCATAAAGAAAAAGGGATTGTTCACTTACTCCACTCTGAATCGGTGCACTAAACAGTTCAAATACTGTGCCTCTGATGCCTCCATAAAGCCATGTGAAGTCAGTCCTCAAGCAGCTAAACTCTCAGGACAAGCCACATAGAATTGGAATCCATTGCAACTACTTCCATGTCCTCTCTAACTGTATCCAAACATTTCCTTTGTCTTTTTCCTGGCAGCTGCATTTCTATCATCATTCTACTGACATACCCACTGTCTTTCCTCTGCCCATGTCCAAACCATCTTAGTCTGGTCTCTCTAACTTTATCTCCCAGTTGTTCAACCTGTGTTGTACCTCTGACGACCTCATTCCTAATCCTATCCATCCTTGTCCCTCCCAAGGAGAACCTCAACATCTTCAGTTCTGCCACTTCCAGTTCCCTCTAAATGTTTCTTCTAAATAAATTAATTAAATTGCAGTTTTCACAGTTTTCAAAATAAATACGTAATTTTAAAATGCTTTTTTTTTGGAATACTGAATGCCAGGATCTGAGTTTTTGGTTACTTTTTGGTGATCTTGTTTATTTTCTGTTTTGTGATTCCCGTGTTTACTTGTGTTTTCCCCTGTGTCCCTTTGTGCTAGTATTTATTCCTCCTCAGTTAGTTTCAACTCATCTATCCTGAAACAACCATCTCATCTGTTTGTCATTCCTTGTTCCTTGTTATTGCACCTTTCACCAGTTCAAGTTCATATATTCAGTCTGCAGTGCATTGTTGATCTTATGCCACATTCTGGTGAGCCTCCATGTGCTCCCTATAATCTCCTATGTCTTCCCTCTGATTCCCCAGATCTTTTTGGCTGTCATGTCAGATTCTTTTTTCTTTTTAGAATAAAGTGTTTACTTTTTGAGTATCTGCTTTCTGGGTCCCGGAAACCACTGTGACTTGGGAACTCACTCATGCCCTGGTCCATACGGCTGTATAACACCTCCCAGCTGGGACAAATCTACCAATCTGTTAGGTCTAGAGTGTAAAAACAGACAGGATACAATAAAAATATATATATATTGATTATGTTAGTTCACTTTGTTCTTCTCAAATTATTATTATATAAACTGATTTGTGAAGTAAGCCATTTTTTTTATAAATCTTTTTATTGAGCACTAATATATAACAGATACATGAGAAAGAAGTATCATTGGAATACTGCTCATATAAGTAAGCCATTTTTAAGCTAAAGTAAGTATGTGTTAAGAAAAATCTTTCATGTACACAGAAACAATTCTGAAGTGAAGATGTGGCTTTCTGTGGATTTAAATGAGTCTATTTAGAGTCAAGTAAAAAGTGCATGAGTAATTTGAACCTACTATCCTAATGAAGAAATGAACGCTGCTCTAGGCCCAACTCATGTCCATATTTGGGTTTGGTATTATCAAGAGATATATGCTCGGTTCAATTTGACCTGTGAAAACATTCTCTAAGCTCAGAGTTCCAGAGCTCTATGTATGAGCGTCTGTGTGAAAAAATGATAGATAACAAACAATGTGTGACAATCATTCAAGATATAAATACTGCCTTAATTGTAACACCAACTTGGATCTTTGCTCAACTGTCTAGAATGACTGTGTTCATAAAATCCTGGTTTAAGTATCTGTCCATCCATCTTTTTCTTGAAGGCAATTTCTGAGTATTCAGTAAGTCAGAAACAAGAAAGGTAAAGGGACAATCAGCAGCTGCCAGGTATGGACATTTAGCTGATTTGTTACCTGTAATCTTTAAGTCAAATTAATATTAGTTTACCTTTTTACTGCTTGTGTTTGTAATGTTGTTTACACATGCTCAGATTGTTTGATATTTTTATGTGGATTACAACACATTACCCAAACTTGCACATAAATTGTGTATGCATTTGAAAATGCGTACACAATTTCTGTATTTATGCAATACATATTTTTGAATATTAGAACAATTTTCTCTCCATACATTCAGGGCAACACAGACTGGTGAAAATTGGCTAAATTCCATACAAATTTCTCAAAAATAAACTTGACCTGGTTCTGGTGATCTTTTGCTGATTCTTCTGCTAGAAGGACAAGAATACAAATTGTGCCTTGTAGCCTGCATAATCAGATCTTAGTTAAGCTCTCACTGCAGGTTATGAATGCTAATTTGTATGCAGCATCTGCCAACAATTGTCATTTCTCTGCCCAGTTTGTTCATTGCTGCTATGGAACCCATAAACTGTAAAGATTCACATAGGAAAAACAGAATGATGCTGATTCATTTTTACATTTTTCTCTCATAAAGAGTACAAAATGAAATCATAATACTGGGAATGGTAAACAACAACAACACTGAAGAAAACATGCTGATGTTCCCAGTAACACAGGCACATCCATTGAGAACACAGTAATTATTTGATTGTTTGCTCATCATTTTAGCCACAGTGTCTCCATAAATCATGACGGAAATGTTAAACACAGAACGACTGCTCGTGTTTTCTGGTGAATACTTAAATTGGCCAGCAGTTTATTGCATCACTGGCTCACACAAACACTTTACTAACAAGGACCGTGTGTTTCTAAAGCCTGTTCTAATTAATGTCCATAAACACAAACACACCCTTCTTTACAAAATACAACAAAAGAAAAAAAAGATCTGATGCAGTACATTTATATTGTTATTAATTAAAACTGCGCCACAATCTGCTCAGCTTGAGTGGGCGCAGTGTGCCACGATGCGAAGTCGAGCAGCTGACATCAGCACACAGACCATCAATTTCAGTTTACTACAATTCCAACAGTAAATCTGCAGATATTGTGGGTAGTGGAATGTTAGACACAGGACTCCTTCCTGAAATGATCTACGTAAACTACAACTTTCTTGGCAATATCACAGGGACATTGCCATCAAAAATAAAATGAAGCCACACAGCTCTGTTCTCAGTGACTGGGAGAACATGCATGGACACACGTTCTATATTGCAGCCGACAACAGAACATTTCCTTTTCCAGCAGACATTGTTCAGCAGTAAAACCAGCACAACTAACATGATGGTCTTCCTGTAATGCAGTGGGTGGAGCTCCACTTGGGTTGCTAGGTGAGGGGCTGGGCTCGGCTTGGGGTTGCTAGGTAACAGGGACTGTGACGCAACAATCCTGAGATTTTTGAAACAGGTCGTTTTGCAGACAGCAGAAAACATTTACTTATTATAAAAAAGACTGGGTGTTATTTTACATTATTTTATTTTAATTTTTTTGCGCTTGGGCTGTTTCTAGAAGCAGTAGATACCCAAATGGAAGTACAAAAGCAGGAAAAAAGTGATTTTTTTTATAATAGGTCCCCTTTAATGATGAGAGTAAGTCACAACACATATTCTGAGTGTGACATCTCACTGTATCTCATGTAATTCAGCATAACTGTATTTTCAAGACTCGAGCAAGACTGCAATAACTTGGCCATTTTTCAACATAAGATGATCTGTCTAAAACTGGTATTGACTGTCACGAGTAATGTGCATTCCTTCAAGAAATGCTAGACCTTTTATTCTTATATTCTTGTCATTTTCTTTCAAATGCAACTTTTTAAAATTCTGTTTCTATACATTCATGCTGCATCCATCTATTGATCTTCCTTTATGATTCTTCTCATTTCCCCTCTTGTCCCTCATTTCCTCATCTTTCTTTTCCTCTCATCACAGTTGTTCTTTCAATTCATTTCTCACAAATCTTTCTTTGTAAAAGCCATTCAGCTGAACCCAAGGATGATGGGAATGTCTGGCTGAAAAAAAATGCCAGCTTTATAGATGTAAATGTAACATTTAGTTTAATGAAAGTAGCATTTCTTGAAGAACAGCATGTTGCTTGCCACCTTGCATGACCGAGCTATAGATCTGACAGAGTTAGAGAAATGACATAAAAAAGTCTTCTTGACACATGCTCACAATTGCTTCCTGCACCAGAAACCATAACAATAGATTTATTTTTACCTGTATTTTTAAAACTGTCTTGTTTTATGCTGAACTGGGTAAAATTAAACTTCAAATGTGAACTAAAAATGTTGCAGACTGAGAGAAAATGCTAAATAATGTCAAATATATTATTCAGCCTAAGTGGCCTTTGTGACACCCACCATTTGAATCTTGACTTTTTGTCTCCATATTTGAAATCCACTGCCACCAATCTGGGAGTGAAAATAGATGGCAATCTAAAATTTGACAAACAAGCCAGCTCTATAGTTAAAACAAGATTTTTCTAGCTGCAGCAAATTACCAAAATGAAGACCATTTTGTCCAGGCAAGATTTTGAAAAGATCATTCATGCCTTTATTACTTTGTACCTTTATTATTGTAAGGCGCAGTATTTCAAGGTCAGACAGGCTGGCCTCTCTCACCTTTGGATTGTTCAAAATGCAGCTGCTCATCTTCTAACTCGATCACACACATCACTCCTGTTTTGGCTGCTCTTCACTGGCTACAAAATTGATTTTAAAATTCTTTTATTTGTTTTTAAATGTCCTAATGGCCTTGCCCTACTCAATCTCTCAGACATTCTTCACCCGTACTCTCCTTTATGGACTCTGAGGTCAGCTAACCAACTACTCTTGGCTGTTCCAAAGATGAGGCTGAAGCTGAAAGCTGAGAGGGGATCAGGCTTTTGCGGTTAGTGCCCCCTAAGTTATGGAATGGGTTGCCTTTACATATTAGGCAGGCTTCTTCACTGTTTTCTTTTAAATCCTTTTTGAAAACTCATCTTTTTTCCCTGGCATTCAACACAGCATGAGTTGTTTGCTGTTTTGTGTGAGTTGTTTTTTAACAGTTTTATGTTTGTTTTTACTTTATTTACTATTTTGCTGATTCTCTTAATGTACAGCACTTTGGTCAAATGTGTTGTTTTTAAATGTGCTTTATGAATAAATTTGATTTGATTTGATCTGAAAGATAAAAATGACTACATTGCTTTCTGGAAAATACATTAGCTAGGCTCAGAATTTTATTCCTTTGTAATTTTGATGGGTCACTAAGACTTTCTTTCTTTTTGGCAAAAGCAAAAAAAAAAGAAATATATATACATATATATTATTTTTAGAGTATTGTAGTTAATTCCCAAGTCAATTAAAAGAATACTACTTTTGTTTTGAAAGAATCACTTGAAATGCTCAGAAGGTTCTCGGTTGTTGTTAAAGTCTGCATCGTTGCCATTTGCTGTAGCATGGTTATTATGATATCTGTTGGAAACTACATGTTCTTGTCTGAACAAATTTTTGTTCAAAGACAAAAAACCTACCTGATCTCAAAATATATATACACTATATATCTCACTCACTCACTCACTCACTCACTCGAGTGAATAATCAGCTGATATGTGACTATAGCAGGTCTAATAAAATAAGCAGACTGTTTGTACAATTATCAAATAAACAAATTATTTTAATTTATTCTCAATAAATGTAGAAGTAGTTTTCAACAAGCTGTATTTTTCATTTAAATCAGGTCATGTCCACTTATTGATTCTCTGGCATGTTGTCAAATGTGGGTTTTGGAATTAATGATGGTCTCTGTTTATAATCATGTCATGTTATAGAGTTAGCATAATAATATGTAGTTAGCCTACAAGTAGAATTAATCAACATTAATAATGATGTTTGACAAATTTTCACAAAGCTTATTATTATGAAAGCCTAGTTTTCACTAACCATGGGCTAAGTCGAATCCTCAGAGTTTGAATTAATAAGGATATAAATGTGCGTCAGATCCGCAGAGTTTAATCCTTCAGTGAGTTTTTATGTTTTGAGAAAGGACACTGAGTTGGGGGGCGTGGCCAACAGCATCTTATTTGCATAATAGTGACAGAGCCCTAAAACTGCTCATTCTGAAATGAGCTCAAAAACAGGCAGAACTGATCAGGAGAAATCTCAATATCTGAGAATGATTTTGTGTATTAAATGTAATGAACATGTTTTGTACAGCCCACAGACCTGTCCTTTTTCAGGAAAGCATAAAAGGTCCCCTTTAAACACGGCTGGGAGCTCCAGGATATTTTTTTATTATCTTCAGTTCAACTTAAACAGAAGTTGTGGTGGTGGTTAAGCTGTCTGCCAGTTAACACATGATGTTCCAACAAGTGCATGATGACTAAGTTTCACTCCAGGCTGGTGGATAAAGCAGCGCGCCGAGTGGGCAAAGTTTGTACAAAATCTCTTTGGGTTTATTTAACAGGGAAACTTCTGTTTCGCAGGTCATCAACACTTCCATGCCAAGTCACAAGCTGGTGCTGTGACTTTTATATTTCATGAGATGTCTCGAGCATGAAAACAGTTAAATCCAAACTGGTGAATACACAAATAATTGTTTGGACTGACTATAAAGTTGGATTGCTCTCACACGTAAAAAAGTCTGAGTAGCACAAACAGTACTCTGCTATCTGCCATTGTTACTGTTGCTGATCTACTCGTGCAAGCGCAGAATAACAACTGACTGACTGCAAGCGTGGTGCACATGTGCAATTTTACGTAAGTTGCAGTTTACCTTGAAACTGTCCCTTAAGAAATAGTGTTCTATAAACAGGTCTTCAGTTACAGTATTGTGAGTAATTGTAATTTGCTACTTTCCAATGCTACATAAAGTAGATATCACTTATATGACAGAAATATTACACAATGTGACATTGTTCTGAAATGTTGCAATTTTTACACGTTGTTCAAGAATATAGTTACTGTTAGAATAAAAAACATTAAACTCATCTGAGAAACTAACTTTCAGCCCAAATTTCATTTGCTTTGACATTCTGATGGTCTGCAGAAACTATCTGTGGGGTTTTAGAGCTTCCAGTCATTGGATGTTGGTTGTTATGATTACAACAAAAGTGTTGATTGAGGCCCTTAGGTGTAACCTTAACGGCTGTGTTTGATGTCAAAATGAACATAGTGTGGTGATTTGGTTTTTCTATGGGTTTTGTTTACGTTTTATTTGTATTCTTTGGTTTGGGGTTTTGTTTCTGTTGTATTTTGTTTTTTGTTGTCTCATGTTCATGTTGCATTTCACCCTTCCCCAGTCACTCACTTGCCTGTTAACCATGCCCATCTACACCTGTCCCGACTCTGTAATCACTCCACCTGTTCCCACTCACCTCGTTATCCTCAGTACTCAAATACCCGGTCATTTCTCCCACTAGTCGCTGGTTCATTGTCTGTGTTAGTCGTCTGTTGTTTGTCGTTGGTTGCTAGTTGTTTTTTGCCGTCTTGTCCCGATTCTTTTCGCTTCGTGTTCATGCTCTGTTTTTCCTTTCGTTTTTGCTGCCACGTCAGCTTTTTGTTTTCGTTTTGGTTCTTAGTTTAATAAATTAGTTTTTTATTTATAACTATGAGTCTGTGTTCTGGGTTCGCCTCTGTCTCCACGGTTCCTGACACATAGAACACATAACATAGTTTCCATGTGTTTAAAATTCTTAAACGATTGAGGGAAAACTGAGCTGACTTGAGATTGTAAACTGATGCTGGCTGTTCTACAAAGCCAAATTCTTGTAACTTTTTGATCCAATTCATAACATGGGTCTGTTCT
The DNA here is from genome assembly GCF_001649575.2 of Kryptolebias marmoratus. Lineage (NCBI taxonomy): Eukaryota > Metazoa > Chordata > Actinopteri > Cyprinodontiformes > Rivulidae > Kryptolebias > Kryptolebias marmoratus. Next base: position 33,456,014 of record NC_051444.1, read on the forward strand.
ATGACTTTTTAAACTGATAATTATTTGATTGTACAGAAAATTTTTTTTAAATTGCCACTGTTAGGGTTTTTCAATATTACCAGCCTTTGTGCTTATATGCAACGTATCACACTAAATGTCAGAGATATAATTAAGTTCATTTGTATCATGTTTACATTTTGTCGTGCTTACAGGCGCCAGCCAATCACCCAAGTAGCGTCACTGAAATCCTGATAATCTTTGTATTATTATTGATAGACAGAGTGTTTCAGAACATGCTGTAAGTTTTATCTGTGTGATTAAACTGTGTGGCAGAATCAGTCCTGGCCAATTCAGCCCCCACCCAATCCTTGTTTTGAATAAAAAAGGTGCTGCTGCAACAGGACTTTAGAACTTGCTTGGGTTTGACCCGAAAGGTCACGCTCGAGCGACTTCTCCTTTTGCAAAAGTGTCCTGATAGACAATTTACCTTCTCTCTGTGTGGTTCTTTATTCAGGTTGGGTAACTTAGAAAACTTCCAACAGCCACAGTTTTAGGTTTTTGTCTCATACTCACTCTCCAAGTTTCCAGTCAGCAGGTAGAGCCCGGTGAGAAGGACAATGGCAGTGAGAGACACTACCAGCAGCTTTAAATGTCCACGGCACAGCAGGTGCATGATGGGACAGTGACGCTGTCGTTTCTGAGTGTCAGGTGTGGGATGGGGGATGAGAAGAAGGGAGGGTTCAGGTGGGGCTCAGACACTCTTCCATTCCCTGCAGCATCCTTTCGTCTGAGGAAACAAAAGATTTACGAATGCATCAAAGTTCTCATAATTTAAAATAAAAAAACACAGAGAGAGATGGAGGAAAATAATAGTGGAATAAATTATTTAAATCTGGTTATAATGAAATTTACTGTCAGAGGCTGTGTAGTCAGTACATGTAAACTCAAAGAGGGTTGATTGAATTTGAAGGGGTCTCCCACTTGATGCAATTTTTTTCAATAGGCATCATCTTTGACCCATGAGGTGTCCAGCTATGCAGGTTCTGAAAATTTACAGCATAAAAGCTGTCGCCTGTGACCTTGACCTTTGACCCCAAGACATGTAACTCAATAGTCATCACCCTTGACCCCATGACCTTCAAATCAATAGGCCCTTGACCAATGAGGTGTTCAGCTACAGTGTTGGACATTCCTAAGACACACGGTTATCAATTTAGAGAACAAGACTCCGTGTGACCTTGACTTTTGACCTCATGACTTTCAAATCAATAGGCGTGGCCCTTGACTAATGAGATGTCCAGCTTTGCAGTTTGACATTCCTACAACACATGGTTATCAATATAGAGCTTAGACAAGAAAATATCCACAGCCAATTTTGTCTTTTTCAGGTTAACTCTGGTTGTGATTTTAAACGGGTATACATAAAATACATTTCAGTCAGAAAGGACTGTCCAATAATTATTTTGTGACAGTTTCAATAACTTCCAACAAATGGTTTGAAATATTTCAAAGGGCATTATGTTTTGACAAGATTTCAAGAATTTTTTCATTCATTTCCAAGGAGGCCTTATTTGGGGTCATTTTTCCAAATAACATCACAATGGTAACATAAAATGCCAATACAAGTAATCGAACACATCTTGTGAATGAGTCGTATAGTTTGTTTGGGTGCACTTTTTCTGTTGGGCCGCATTAACATTGATGGAAGATTGAAAATAAATTGATTTGCTCTGATTTGTTCTGTAGTTCATGAGATTTTGCCAAGATATTTTTACAAATTGTTTACGGCAAATTTTTGAACAAACTGAAATATTAAATACAGTGTGAATTTAAAGTTTATAAGTGTAAAAGCTACTCTCCAAAAAGACTGGAGAGTTGTTTTAATGAATACCCTAAAGCAGGGGTCTCCAATCCTGGTCCTCAAGGGCCACTATCCTGCATGTTTTCCTTGTTTCCTGCTCCAACACGCCTGATTCAGTGGTTAAATCACCTCCACATGTTCTGCCGAAGCCTGTTAATCACACATTGATTCAGATCAGGTGTGTTAGAGCAGAGGAAGTAAAGCATGCAGGACAGTGGCCCTCCAGGACCAGGGTTGCCCAACCCTGCCCTAAAGGCAGATTTCTAAGCACTTTACTAAACCATTAAACATTATTTTTGTACTGAAACAATATAAACTGTATTTTTGTTTAAATTTCCAATCATTTGTTAGGATTTGGGTTTTTGTATTCAGTTTGTTGTCTTCGTGTTTCAGTTTGAGTTTATTGTTGTTGTTTTTTTCAGTTATCTTGTTTGGTTCTTGTTCTTTGTGTCTTTGTTCCCTGTGCCTCAGCCATCATTCACTTCTCCTCAGTCTGCCCCTGTTTGTCTGCCACGCCCATCTCCAGCTGTCAGCAATTGTTATCACTCACCTGTGCCCACTTCACTTCATTATCCTCAGTGTTTAAAACCCGGTCACTTTCTCCACTACCCTACTGGTTCATTGTCTATTGTTCATGGTCTCTGGTCCCTTGTCTCTCGCCTTGCCTTGCCTTGCCGTTTTGTATTTTGTTTGGTTAAGTTTTTGCTGTCCCGTAAGCCTTTTTTTTGTTTAGTTTTGTTAGTTTAAATAAATTTTCGTTCTGTATTATTATGAGTCTATGCTCTGGGTTGCTCCCTGCTTTCCTCTGATCCTGACATTAATATCCAGTAATTTTTAAATGTTTCTTTTAAATTGTTTCAATTTTATTAATGCACCATATAATGAGACAGTTTTAGTTAAAAAAATACATTATAAAACATGAAGTTGAAAGAGCTGGTCATGAAGAATGGACAAAAATTCCATCGGTTAGATGGACCAAAATCATGGAGACAGACTCTATTTTTAAAACTACACTTAAAAATAGACAGGGTGTCAGCCTCACAGGCCAAAATTGGAAATTAGTTTTACAAGACAGGAGTCTGAAAGCCTTGCCTCCCAATCTACTTTTCAAAACTACAGGAACCACAAGCAAAATTGCAGTGTGGGAGCAAAGAGCTCTGTTCGGAAAATATGGAAAAATAAGATCTTTAATATAAGATAAAGCTAAAACTAGAGAAATATGATCTATTCTTCTAACTCTCATTAGATCTCTGGCAACAGAATTTTGAATCAACTGTTTTTTGGACACCCAGATAATAATTAATTACAGTAGTCCAGTCTAGGTGTGATAAATGCATGTACAAATTTTTCTGGACCATTTTGGAACAAGATATTTCTAATTTTAGTGATATTGCGCAGGTGGAAGAAAGCAGTAACATTTTTAATGTGGTGGTTAAATAACATATCCTGATTAAAAAAAAAAAAAAAAAAAAAAAAAACCAACAACAAAAACACCATTAAGTTTATCACAGTAGAACTGGATGCTAAAATAATACCATCTCTAAGAAGTGAAATGTTTTAAAGTTTGTGTCTACGATGTTCAGGTCTAAAAACCACAAAATCAGTCTTTTCTGAGTTAAAAAGAAATAAATTATGAGTCCTGCTTGTAATTTAAGTAACTGATTGGATTTGTCAGGTTTTGTGGATAAATATAACTGAGTATCATCAGCATAGCAATGAAAAAGTATCCTGTGATGTATATTAACTTTACCTAATGGAAGCATATATAAAGTAAAAAGTATTGGTACATGCACTAAACCCAATGGAACTTCCATTGATTTATTATTAACATGAACAAACTGGAATCTATCAGATAAATATTATTTAAACCTTAAATGACTCACTCCTGTAATCCCAATATCACGTTTAAGCTTCTGTAATAGAATATTGCAATCAACTGTAAAAAAAATCCAGCACTGAGATCTAACAGGACAAGTATGGATAGAAGTCCACTGTCTGAGGACAGGTGAATATTATTAGTAACTTTCACCAGTGCAGTTTCTTTGCTATGATAAGCTTTAAACCCTGGCTAAATCTTCTCAAACATATTATTTCTGTGTTCAGATGTTCACACAATTGATTTTAAACTTCTTTTCAAGAATTTCTTAGATAAGATAAATTGGAGATAAGATATAGATAAGATTTTTACAATTCTAAACGTTTCAACCATAATAGTAGCACCACCTTCATGTTGATGAATCCAGTTTTCTAATGTTATACAACAATTAAGATACTTATTTTTTCTTATGAAAAACCTCTGAAAATCTCTGACAGTTTACAAGTTTTATTTTGTGACAATTTTTTCTCAGAGATCTTAGCCAAATTTCGTAAAGATCCAAAAAGACATTTTTGCATACACAACTTCTTTTAATTATAGGTAGGTAGGTAGGTACATTTATTTATATAGCACTTTTCAGCACAAGGCGACTCAAAGTGCTTTACAACACAAGAACAAAATTACAGACAAAGTTACAGAACATGACAAGATAACTAAGCTAAAACATGACAATGCTAACCAAGGTACAGGATAACTAGACTACTAAAACATGATATTACTAAACCAAGGCACGAAGAATCCAGCTAACAGTGAATATGATAACTAATTGTACAGTAACTAAGCTAAGTGTACAGGAAGGCTAAATAATCTAAAACATGACAATGCTAAAACTAAAACTAACGGTACAGAACTATCTAAAAGTACCCCAGGGAGAATTGATAAGACTTTGGCCTTCCTTATAGTGCACCCTATGGCTTAATGTCTGTTAATTTTGGTCCAGTAATTCAGAATTGGCTCCCTTAACAAAAGTTTAGACTTTACCTCATCAACTAATGCTGTTCTCAAGATAAGGACAAATATGTTTTTTGCTAGCTAGCGTTACACACTTTTGAAAATACTTGTCCTTGATAACCTGTATTAAGCTTGGTATCTAGAATTAAGATGGTGAATTTCATGGTGATTGACCAAAAAAGTTTGGGGCCCAAAATGTGTGTGACCTGGTATAAGGGCTGGTATAAGTGGGCTAACAGGGCTATGCCCTCCCCGGTGTTTACAATAAAAATGTTAAAATACCTAATAAGCAAAAATTAAAAATATTGTATCACATTTTGTGAAATTTACAACAAAACCGGTTCCAAACAGTCTCCAGAAAACCCCAGTGTCTTTCTAAAGGGCTAAGTTTTCACAGCCTCAATCATTTATTGTCTTTTGTGGTACAGAATGATTGACAGTCAGATTGTTCCGTCCCCTCTGTTTGCTGCTCATTTGGGCTAATTTAGTTCAGCCCAGGGTCAGCCCAAGGCCTCAGGCTTTAGCCAATGAGAGTGGACGTACAATAACGTGCCTCGAGTGCGAGTGTATGTAGGTGTGGTTTGTCATGGACTGAGTGCGATAGCGAAAAAGATAAACAAACAAGGTGGATTATTTAATTTATTTATTATTTAATTTCTCACCCATTTTCCTTAATGTTTTTTGGGGGGAAACCGGAAGTGAGGAGGTTGGTGGTGGATAGACCAAAGGATATTCAAAAAAGGAAAAGCAGCAAAACCAAAGTTTTGCTGTGACCTGGTTTCAGTGAAAGTTCTGGCTAACAGCGAGTGTAGCTAGCAAATCTTTAACGAGGTGGTTATTAACCTTTTTACATTCCAGAAGTTGTCGGAGTGAGCTTCTCTTTTAAAAAAGACAGACTTCATTTAAAAAAAACAGCACTTTCCAATATTGCATGTCTTATTTGATTTTATCTTATCAGTGTGATTTGTAACTTAGTCAAGGAGTGTGGTGCAGTGATATTCAAAGCTGTTTGACTGGGAAAAAAATCATCTGAAAATAATTATAGTTGAAACTTAATGCAGAGGAATTAAGTATTGGACAACTGGCAGAGGCTCTGTGTAAGCTTGTTTTTTGGTGGTGGTTTGTTTTAAGGTTGTCTTTACACTGAAAAGGGACATATTGTCAATTTATAACAGGTTTTCTTTATTTCAAAATTTGATGTTTCTGTTGTTGGAATCCAAACTGCAGTGTTTTATTATACATCTGTTAGCCCACCCTACAAATATCAACACCAGCCGCCACTGGGCATGACCTCTACAATCCCATTCAGTACAGTGCAGGAAACATCCACATACATTATACAATACCAATTCAGACAACTGGAACTGCGTTTTGAGAGGACAGAAAAGGGACACAGACAAACACAGAAAGACAGGTACAGGTGTAGTTTCTATGGGGAAAAAATACGAAAAACACATGATACTGACAGAAATAATAAGAAAAACAAACAACACGGAGAGTAGAGCATGGGCAGTGGGCAGTTTGTCCTCCAGCAAACTAAGCCTATAGCATCATAACTCCGAGATAGCTCAGGAAACTCCAACCAACCGTAACTGTAGGATTTATCAAAAAGGAAAGTCTTAAACCTAGTCCTAAAAGTAGACAGGGTTTAAAAAATAAAAAAAGTAGACATGGTGTCAGCCTGGTTCTACAATAGAGGAGCCTGATAACGGGTAGCTTTGTTTCCCATTCTACTTTTTAAAACTCTAGTAAACAAAAGTAAACCTGCAGTCTGAGAGAAAAGGGGGCTGTTTGGAAAAAAGGAACAATAAGATCTTTAAGTAAGGTGGAGCTTAGTTGTTGAGAACTTAGAAGTAAGTTTTTAAATTATATTCTGAATTTGTCAGGGATCCAAAGGAGAGAGGCTAAAATTGGAGAAATATGATTTTTTAAAAACCACCCAAGGTTTAGCTTTGGACCTCAGCAGAATGAACAAAAATGGCAGTTTTAAAAGGTGAAGAAATTAAATTTTCTCAACTTGATGTTAATGTTTGTGGTTTGATGTTTTTGCCTGTGTTAAAAACCATGAATTGTGACCGATAAAGTTTAAATAAATGTTTATATTTCCAAGCAAATACATTTTCTTGTCTCAAATCTGACAACAAACTACCCAAGGAAACATTTATATTTAAAGAATAACTTTTATATGGAAATATTTACACTTAAAAAGAAAACCTTAATTAAAAAAGAGCTCCTAAATCATGATCAGATTTAAGTAAAGGTTTAAGTACAGCAACTTTAGAGCACAATTGTACATAACCATTAATTAAAGACAGATGAAGCAGATCCAAAATGAGGATATTACGAAAGAGAAACACCTCTTTGAACAGTCTGATAGGTATGGGAATCTAGCAGACATGTTGATGGTTTGGATGAAGCTATTAGTTTTGACAGTTCAGAGAGCTAAAGATGACAAAGAGTTCAAACACAAATTAGGTGTCTAATGAAACCTCTAAAACTGTTTAAATTGATAGGGAAGCAAAGGTAATAGTAGAAAGGGTGGTGTAATTTTTTTCCCCAAATTGAAAAAACAATATTTATAAAGAATCTCATGAAGTCAGCACTACCGAGAGTTGTAAAGATACATGGCTAAGAGGTAGGACTTTTCATTATTCTAACTACAGTACTAAACATAAACATGTGGTTGTTCTTGTTCTCCTCTAATAAAGATCAATAATATAAAATTCTAGCTTTACAAAGGGCTAAACTGTAAATTAATTGGAACAATGTTTCAAAGGGGTTTGGGTGAGTAACAGAGGAGAATTAGCAGAGAGATGTGTAAGACTACATGTGCTTTCCTAGACTGGACCCTGGGTTGTCAATAATTTGGATGACAAACAAATTTGGTCAAATTCTAGAAAAAAAAAGGTGGCTCAGTCCAAATTGGGTTGGATACCATCTCTCCGCATCAGATAGTTTTTCTCAAAATACACTCAAATTATCTACATAGCCTATATTGTTTTCAGGACACCACCTGGACAGGCAGTGGTTGAACAACGACATGCGACTAAATATGTCATTGCTAATCATAATGTGACATAAGAATTCTCAGACTGTTGTTCTGTGAATTACCCAGCACATTATAACTATATTATACAATATGTGCTCTAATTTTTGCTCTAATTTTTTGTTTGTTGCCTGAATGATTTGGGAGATGCATTTTTTTGCTATGTATACTGAACAAAAGTATAAACCAGTCCCTCCAGGATTTTGCGGGCATTTTTTTCTGATTGTTGCGGCTAAAATGCCTGATTTAGCGGGGCATTTTCCTAAAAGTTGTGATTTTTTTCTTTACTAAAATCAATAAAAAAACATAAATTTTAATATATAAACCAAAAATCCTTCCTAGTTTTGTAAGATAATTGCCAACAAACATTGACATTCTCAAAAGGTGCTTTATTTGAGAACTTTGATAGCTTATAAACTGACATTCATGACCATTTCTGGATTGTCCCTCGTCTGCA
>NC_051444.1:33465288-33478833 GCF_001649575.2 Kryptolebias marmoratus
GTAGACTTCAATGTTGAGACTGTCCTCTCCTACCATGTGCACCAGACAGTCCAAGAAAGGCAGCTTGTTGTCGACAACAGCTTGTTGTTGACAACAGCTGCCACGTACATTTTGGCTTCGGTCACTGCTCCTGCACGCTCCCGGCATTCTGATGTTGACAGGATGTGACGTCACATCTCTTCTTCGTGAGTTATTTGGGGTTATTTTGGTTAAAGTTGCGGGAAAGTTGCAGTGTTTTGGGCAAAGTTGCACAAAGTTCCGATTTCACGGGGTTTGCTTGATTTTGCGTTAATAGTTGCGATCGCAACATTGCGAAATCCTGGAGGGTCTGATAAACACAACACTTTAGCTCAATTTCAGTCCTTGAACATAACCTGATCAGCTCTAAGTGAGGGGGATATGTTGCACTACGTGAAGCAAATGGTGGTCACACCAGATACTGACAGGTTTTCTGACCGCCTAAATACAGTAAAAGTAAACTGCATGTTTTAGAGTAACCTTTGATTGTGGCCAGCCTAAAGCACACCTGTGCAATAATCATGCTGTCTAATCACCATCTTGATATGCCACACCTATGATGTGGATGGATTATATTGACAAAGGAGAAGTGCTCACCAACACAGATTTATACAAATTTGTGAACAATCATATCAATTTAAAAAGTCTTACATCTTTCCGTTCAACTCATGAAAACTGGGAGCAAAAACAAAAGTGTTGCGTTTAGATTTTTGTTCAGTAAATGGAAACATCAAAGAGAAAAACCTGAGTGAAATTGCCCCCCAACTTCATCAAATCATTGGAAATTGGTGTCAAACATTTGTGTGTTTTGCATTGCATTTTTACACACGCACACACATTAGCCAAATCAAACAAAACTGGTGTCACACTGAAAGCAGCCATTGAATTTCAGGAGGACCCAACACCAGACACACCTGGGCATTAAAGGACATTTTGTTAAAGGACCCCATGCACCTGGGAGATAAACGATGACCCGAGAAAGGATGTAACCGTAGCATCTAAAGAACCAGCATATTTCCTCACAATGTGCTCTACACAAAGGAATAACTGAAAAAATTTCCTGAAAAATAGCCCTTTTTATTTTGTGATTTAGATAATGGAACTAGCTATTATTTTTGACTATTTCACTTTTTGCTTTGCTTTGTATGTAAGAATATTGCCTGCAGGCTTGTGCCTTGACCCTTAAAATGAATAAGTTAAACTGAGTTTTTTTTTGCACCTTGAATGATTTGTTTATGGGCAGGTCATACAGCAAAGACAAGTAGAGAAGCTTCAGCTATTCCATTTGCTTTTGTTTGATTTTGTAAATGTTGAGGGGCTGGTTGACCTGACTTCTGAAAACATTTTTGTGTTGTAATCTTTAAAATGATAGTGGCACAAACAAATGTTTTTGCTGCACAAATCAGCACAAACATTTAACACCAATTTCTAAAGATCTGAAAAAGGTGATGGGCCATCTTCACTCAGGTAAGAGAAAAGGAGCAGGAGTTGCACAAGAAGAGCAATGAAAAGTTTTTTCAGATAACAAAGAAGGTCAACGAAGACAAACTTTACAAGTAACTACTTTTTCCCAAAAATAGGACCAATATTTGAGGGGGAAAAAAGTGTGTTGAGTTTCTTGTGAACACTAAAACTTCACTGAACTACTGGACAGAATTGTCTAAAACAGAAATCTCACTAAAATTCTAATCAAAACCATGTGAAGGATACAAACCACTAAGATAAGATGTAAGAGCAACATCAGGATAAAAAGTATCAGCTCCTACGTGACAGTGAGGCACGCAGGTGTGAGAACATCTGCCAATAGATAAATAAAACCAGCTGCACCACCAGCAGTGAAATCAAATCCTGTCTGGATTAACAGACAAGACACATGATGAGAGAAGTTTAAAGAACAACAAAGGAGGATTTAAACTTCACTGCAGAAGCTTTGCATGCTGTTCTGGATGGTGAAAGCTGCAAACTTCCTTTTTAATTACAAACAGACTTTATTACCACCCGCCACCATAGGTGAAGGTGTGATAGCATTTTTACCTGTTTCTGTGTTCTTTTGTTTGTAGAAAAATATCACAAGAACCAGCTAACAGATTTTACTGAAACTCTCAAAAAGTAATAACTGGATGTACATCTACAACTGCTTACCATTTGGTGACAACCCAATTTAAAATGGCTGACACAGCTAAGCGACCTTCATGAATGCAAAAATGTCAAAAACTTGTACAGTTTTACAGATATTAACCTAAAAATTGGGGTGGTAATAGATGAGATTAATGTACAACATACTCTGAGAGCTAACTAATTGTTCCTGATGTGTTTTTAAAACTGTGCCACTAAAATTTTGCAGTCATCTGTGTCTGTCTATTCGCAAGATATATCATAAAGACAGAATAGATTTTGAGGATACTCTCAAAAAATAATCATTGGATGTACATCTTCAACTCAATATTTGGAGACAAGCCAATTCAAGATGGCTGCCACATCCAACTGACCTTAGAAAACACCAAAATGGCTATAACAGCTAATGTTACAAATATTATGGTAAAAATTCGCTGTGGTATCAGCAGAGAATTATCCCCAAAACATACTCAGAGCACCCCACACTGTGCAACATTTTTGCTTACAAATTTACTATGAACTTTTAGTGTCAACCCCATCTGTCAGCAAAATGTCTTATGGGTGCACCATCAACATTGTTTATGGTGGGGATGGTGTGCTGCTGACCTCAGCTCGGGACGTCGTGGGTCAATGGGCACAATACTTTGAAGACGGGAGAAATTTTTATGAAACTCTCAGAAAAAAATAACAATGCATATGGACAGCTTATGAAAATTTGGAGATAACCCAATTCAAGATGGCTGCCACCACTAAAAAAAGCTTTAGCCAACACTAAATGGCTATAACTCAGTCGATGTTACAGAAATATAATCTAAAGTTTGATATGGTAATATCTGAGAGTCATCCTCAACACATTCTCTGAGCACTACAAAGCACTAATACAACATAATTTACAGGTTTGACCAAGATAACTAACTCAGTTTGTTCTCACCATAAGATGATCTTATATTAAAACTCTGGCATGAAAGGCGTCAGGTGATATGAGTTCCTTCAAAAAATGCTTGATATTTAATGTTTCATTCTGCAGCAAATTGAATACAAACAGACGTTGAACAAAACAACAGAGAAACAAACTAGAAAACACAGTAATACAACCAGCAGCAGCAACCTTTGTCCTGCTGTCCTACCTGGATATTTCCTGTCCTACGATCCAAACATTTGGTAACAAGTCCACGTTCAGCCACACAGAGGAAGCTGAGCTCTCCTCCTCCTTATATTCCTCCCTTTTTAGCACTCTTCAGCTCCAACAATAAACTCCACTCTTATTTTCTTTCCCTTCTGGTTTAAGTTGTTCCAGTTCTTCGACCTCTGCGGCTGCTTCATGCCCTCTTTTTCGCTCACTCTGCCGGCTCTCCTCCCACTGCTGCTCCTCCTCTTTATACAACACAAACAGGCCTTAAATTCCCTCCACCTCTGAGGGAAAGGCTCGGATTTCAGCCCCTGCTTCACTTTTTTTTCTGAAGCTTTTAAAAAAGCAGAGCTCATCCCTGTCAAAGAGATGGGAGGAGAAAGGTGGAAGGAGGAGAAACCAAGGAGAAAGTAGCAGTGTCACCTTACATTGTCAGGAATTCAATAGAAGAGCTGTGTGTGTTTGGGGGGGTTAAGCTGTGGAATGCACCAGTTTGCTAGGAGGGCAAAAGATTTCTGCCGACTTCTTTAATCCCAGCATCAATTTGAATTTTTTTTTGTTTTTGTTTTATTTTGTTTCAGTTACAACCAAGAAATGTTTTCTGTCAGATATATTACCAGAGGGCCATATATATTACCCCTGGACCATATCAATCCAGACCTTGGCCCTCAAACAAAAACAATTTATATTTCTTTGGAGAAAAGAAATAGAGAAACAGGATTTTATTAAAAGATATTGTGGAAAAAAAAGGTCTAGACAGCCTTTATATCAGTTTTCAACATGAAATACTGGTCATGATTTGACCTAAAATAAGCCTGCCCTACACTTTGACATAATTTGTAAAATCATTGTATACACTGACAGAAACAAACTATGAATTAATGTAAAACAAAAGGAAAATTGTGACTCTAATTGCTGCTTTTTCTCAACAAAAATTTGATGAATAAAAAAAATGATCACAAGTATCAGTTTATATTTGTATGTGTGTGTGTGTGTGTAAACACATATCTGATTTTTATTTTTATTCAGTTGTTGATTCACATGATTACTACCTTGCTGTTGTATGCTTAAATATGAATTTTTCCAAGAGTTTTAGCAGTAATTAATCATGCTTAAAATGAAGTATGTAACTCTATTATTGTGTGTAGGTGAGAAGGCAGGACCTAGATACACATTTTTAGTGCACAGATGCTGGTTCCAAAAATACAACATGGCAGCTTCTGTTGGTTTCAATTCCCAACAGTGAGAGAAGACAGGGACATTTAATCTAGTATTATACACTTTAACTTTGATTACGAGACACATTGACTGTGGCATTGTTTCAATAAGCTTCTGCAGTGTCACAAGATTTATTTCCATCCAGTGTTGCATTAATTTTTCACCAAGATCTTGCATTGATGATGGTGGAGTCTGACCTTCTCCAGCACATCCCAATGATTCTCAGTGGGGTTAAGGTCTGGACTCTGTGGTGGCCAATCCATGTGTGAAAATGATGTCTCTCACTCCCTGAACCACTCTTTCACAATTCAAGCCTGATGAATCCTGGTATCCTTGTAATCTTGGAATATGCTCGTTCCATCAGGGAAGAAAAACTCCATTGATGGAATAACCTGGTCATTCAGTATATTCAGGTAGTCAGCTGACCTTTGACCTCATTCTTTGATCACATACCGTTGCTGAACCTCGACCTGACCAACTGCAGCAACCCCAGATCATAGCACTGCCCCCACAGGCTTGGACAGTAGGCAACACTTCACCTGCCTCTCTTCTTACCCTGATGTGCCCATCACTCTGGAACAGGGTCAATCTGGACTCATCAGACCACATGACCTTCTTCCATTGCTCCAGAGTCCATCTTTATGCTTCCTAACAAATTGAAGCCTTTTTTACAGGTTATCCTCACTGATTAGTGGTTTTCTTAAGGCTACACAGCTGTTCAGTCCCAATCCTTTGAGTTCCCTTCGCATTGTGTGTGGAAATGCTCTTACTTTCACTATTAAATGTAGCCCAGAGTTCTGTTGTTTTTCTTCGATTTGATTTCACCAAACATTTAAGTGATCACCGATCACGATCATTCAGGATTTTTTTCCAGCCACATTTCTTCCTTGAAGATGATGGGTCCCCACTAGCCTCCCAGTTTTTAATAATGCGTTGGACAGTTCTTAACCCAATTTTAGTAGTTTCTGCAATCTCCTTCGATGTTTTCTCTGCTTGATGCCAATGATTTGACCCTTCTCAAACAGACTGACATCTTTTCCACAACCTCAGGATGTCTTTCAACATGGTTGTTTAAGAAATGAGAAGCAACTCATTGCACCAGCTGGGGTTAAATAACTTGTTTACAGCTGAAACATAATTGTCCATGCAGTAATTATCCAATAGGAGGCTCGTACCTATTTGCTTAGTTAAATCCAGGTGGCGACTTTCAAAATTTGTTTTGTCCAGGCAGTGTATTTTGTGCAGTTGATGGTCTTACCATATAAATCTCAGTTTTTATTTGATATGGGTTATCTGTACAAGTGAGGGGCAAAAACTAGACTCAATTTATTTTAAAATAAAAACACAGACCATTATTGTCTTTGTTGAAATAAATATATTTCAGTTAAAAAAGCAAAAATGACTATTATGTTAAAAATGTTCTTTCCTTATTATAATAACTTTGCTTTTATTTATTTATTTATTTATTTATTTATAGGTGTTGTGTTTATTTTTTTTTTTTCTAGCAATGTGAAACAGAACTGATGAAACACTTTAATCCCACCATGCATACCTTAAAGCTGGACAGAAGTGTTTTGAAGCCAACATCAGTTGAAAGAAAATCATAAAATATGCTTGTTGTAAAAAAAATGATACTACTTTTTAAAAAACTGAACATTGAAAAAACTACAGTTTTCTGAGTTTTTTCATGACCTCCCTGATATATGACATCCACAGAGCCGCTGAGATACACAAGAATTCAACAATTCATCAGTGAGTGGATGAATACCGATACAGTCCATTGGAATTAATTGTTCTAACTTTCCAGAAACACCCTACTGGAGTTTCATTTTTTTGGGTTTCCAAAATATAAAAACCTCCCTCAGATTTGGATCCCCAAACTCCAATGTGGGAATTACTATCAGAACTTTGGTTTAGACCACTTCAAAGGAAGCACAGCTCCGACCTTGTTAATATGGTGGATTGGCTTCATGCCAAAAAACAGAACCTTTTGCCAACTATTTGTAATTTTAAAAGAAAGGCAAATGGAAAGGAGGACATCCCTACAGAGAATGAGACGAGAATCAGGAAGTTTTACTTCAAACATCACTTGAACGTGTGCTGTCATTAAAAGGTATGAGCTGCTTACAGGCTGACAGCCTGAGGTCAGTTTGTGATTCAGAGCAGTTTGTTTTTGATGAAAAAATATAGATAATCCATGTGTGATTAAACAAGTGTCATAGTCTGAAACTGCTGTTGATAAGTTTACTCTGGTATGAGAGTTTATAAATGCTACTCGCAAATGTGCACGTTGTTTAAGAGTTAGCATCAGGTTAGCTTCATGTTAGCAATGTTAGCTCTCTCCTGCCAGAGTTATTGATTTTTTTCGTTTCGTGTGCAGGTGTCATGACAACAACCTGGGGGGGATTGGTTCTCATCATTCCAAATTCCCAACTCAATCTTTACACTCATTGTTTTGTTGGCCATGACAGCCCTGGTGATCATCAGAATCTGAATCTGAAGAGTTTTCATCTGATACCAGAGATCCAGCCGTCAGTTTAGGTTCATACTGGTATGGTTGTATATCCATTGCTCCCGCAAAGTCTTCTGGCATTTCTTTGTGTTCAAAAAAGGCTTCTTCCATTTCTACTAGTAAACAACCAGACAGTAGTGGCTTTTTTGGCCAGCCAGGGCACAGTGCAAGTCATGACCCCAGGACGGCAACTCCGCCCCACAAATCACCCACTTCGGAAATTATTGACTAAAACTCTAAAAACAGTTTACTTAAGTTTTAGGTCAGAAAAATGGGTCCCTGGAATGTTGTGTGGGTGTGTTTGACTAAATAACATTCATGACATGTCAATTTGTTGAGATTTTATTTCAGTTTACGTTTAATCTGTATGACATTCAGACCTCTTGCAGGTTTATTCTTAAACTTGTTTAAGAAACTTTGCTGAATTCCTCAGCTGCAGGTAAGCACACATTTCAACTATGCCTCCTTTAAACAAACACACCTGGAGAACGTCTCACTCATGCACACACAGCTTTAGACTTGTCAAATTAGACTTTTTTTCTCTATCTGCACCTGGAGGCACAAATGTAAACTCTGTATTATCAAATGCTCCGTAAGGGAATGACTGTTCCACAATTACAAAATACACACAGCATTTGACAGCAGTGTGCAAAGAAGGTGCACACTGCATGCTTTGTTAAAGGACACTTCATTAAAGATGGAAATCAGAGAAGTGGATCAGTAGGGTGGGGTGTGCCTGGAAACAAGTTACAGCTCCCATCTCCTCTCCAAGTGCAGATCATGTGCAGTCATAGCTGCAGGGAATCTCTGCACCACACACAAACAATACTGCAAATGTTTGTAATCTCTTTCTGTTATGTAAACTGTGAGCACAGCTCTGGGAAAATCCTAAATTATTATCGCTTACAGCCAAAAAGGCAAAGGTGGACATTACTGTTTTTGACTGTGTCTGTTAACAAAATATGTTATGAACTACTGGACAGTTTTTAACAAAACTCTCAAAGTAACCAGTACATCTATGTACATCTAAAATTGATTAACTTTTAATTTCAATTTGTAAAAAAAAAGCTGCCACAGTTAATTAAACAGTAGTGGTAGTAGCTGACATTGACTCCCAACCCTATTCTTAATGCTAATAGATTGCAGAAGATCTTTCTTTGAAATTTGGCCAATAACCACTTAGAGTCAACTCTGTCTGTCTGTTAACAAAATATCTCACGAGACACTGGATGAATTGAAATAAAACTTTCAGAAAATAATCACTAAATATGCTTCAAAAACTGACTAACTTTTGGAGTCATTCCAATTTAGGACGGCCACTACAAAAGCCTATAACTTAGTTATATGGATATATAGGCTACACTCTGATGGGGTAGCAGCTGAGAGTCATTTACAACATATACTTAAAGCATGAGATTTCTCATCATATCTCAATGTAAGATAATCTTTGTCTAAACCTCTGGCATGAAAGATGGTGGGACAAAAGCAAATGGATACTTTTTAACTTGAGAAAAACTTGTGTTGTCCCATTTCTTCTTTACTGTTTACCATATTATATCATCTTATCTTTAAATCAGTTCCTGAAAAAAGCACCACGTGCATTTGGTAAAAGTTGTGATTTTTCCATGAGAAAACTTCACCTTGAGGACATTGGGTTGCAAGCAATGAACTAAATGATCTTGCTTTAAACAACTAAGGTAAAGGTGCTAAAAAACAAAACAAACAAACAAACAAAAATAAACCTTCCATCTCGCCCTAGAACCACTCTTCCAGTTTGGGGTCAGAGCACCTAGTATTCCAATGACCACTGGTACCACTGAGGCCTTGACTGTCCACAACTTCTCTAATGACTCTTTCAGCTCTTGGTATTTTTCGAGCTTCTCGTCCTCCCTCTTCCTGATTTTACAGTCACTTGAGACAGCTACATCTATCACGACTGCTTTCTTCTGTATCTTATCTATCACCACAATGTCCAGTTGGTTAGCCATCACCTGTTTGTCAGTCTGTATCTGGAAGTCCCACAGTATCTCAGACCTGCTATTATCCACCACCTTAGGCGGAGTCTCCCACTTTTACTGTTGGACTTTCAGTCCATACTCGGTACAGATGTTCCTGTACACTATTCCAGCCATTTGGTTATGGCGTTCCATGTATGTTTTGTCTGCCTGCATCTTACATCCTGCTATTATGTGCTTGACTGTCTCAGGGGCATCTTTACACAGCCTTCATCTTGGATCTTCCCTGATATGATAGATCCCGGCCTCTATTGCTCTTGTGCTGAGGGCCTGCTCTTGTGCTGCCATGATTAGTGCATCTGTGCTGTCCTTCAGTCCTGCCCTTTCTAGCCACTGGTAGGATTTGTTCATATCAGCTACTTCCCCAATCTGCCATGCAGGGGCTTGTCTTTCCATGAGGGTTCCTTTTTTCTCTTTTTTCACATTGGGTTTCTGCTGCCTGAGACATTCAGTTAGCAGATCATCATTGGGGGCTTTCTTCCTGATGTACTCCAGGATTTTGGTTGTTTCATCCTGTATAGTGGCTCTGATGCTCACTAGCCTCTGCCTCTCTCCTTTCTTGTAGTGTACAGTCTCAGGGTGCTGGACATAGGGTGAAACCCTCTGTGCATTGTAAAAAGCCTTTGATTCTTGATGTCAGTGGCTTCTATCTCCTCCTTTGGCCAGGTTATTATACCAGCAGGGTATCTAATGACTTGCACCACATATGTGTTGACAGCTTAAACTTTGTTCTTACCATTCAGCTGACTTTTTAGGACCTGCCTTACTCTCTATAGGTTCTTGGTTGTGGCTGACTTCCTTGTGGCCTCATCCTGGTTGTCATTTGTCTGTGGGATACAAAGGTACTTGTAGCTGTCCTGGAAATCTACAGTGTTGCCGTCAGGTAGTTCAGCCCCTTCAGTTGTGATCACCTTGCCTCTCTTGAATACCATTCAGCTGCATTTATGGTGTCTGAATGACATACCAATGTCCTTGCCGTGTATCCTGGTGAGGTGGATCATTGAGTCGATGTCTCGCTCACTTTTGGCATACGGCTTGATGTCATAGAGGAGGTGACTAATGACTGTCCCACTTTGGACCCAGTATCCATAGCCACTCTTTGCAATCATCTGGCTGAGGGGGTTAAGGCCCATGCAGAACAAGGGTGGGGACAAAGCATCACCTTGGTATATGCCACATTTGACACAGACTTGTGCAACTGGCTTTGAATTGGCCTCTAGAGTTGTCTTCCACATTCCCATTGAGTTCTCAATGAATGCTCTTAGTGTCCTGTTGACGTTCTATAGTTTCAAGCACTCCAGTATTGATGTGTGGGGCATCAAGTTATAGGTTTTCCTGTAGTCAATCCAGGCCGTGCAGAGGTTTGTGTGTCTGGTCTTACAGTCTCAAGCTACAGTTTTGTCCACTAGTAGCTGGTGCTTGGCTCCCCTGGTGTTGGTGCCAATTCCCTTCTGTACCTCCCTCAGGTATTGATCCATGTCCTTATTCATCTTAGCTGCTATAATGCCTGACAGGAGCTTCCATGTTGTACAGAGACAAGTGATTGACCAATAGTAGGAAGGAATTGCCCCTTTTGGGGGTGTTTTTCATGATCAATTCTGTCCTTCCTTGGGTCAACCACTCAGGGTGGAACCCTTCCATCAGTAGCTGGTTCATTTGTCCTGCTAGGCATTCATGGAGAGCAGTCAGTTTCTTCAGCCAGTAGGTGTTGATCATGTCAGGCCCTGGTGCAGTCCAGCTTTTCATTCGTAAGACTTTGTCTTGGATGCCAGTCACTGTTATAGTTACTAGTTCTTACTCTGGGAGATTGGTGTATTTAGATCTTGCATCCTGAATCTATGGGGCATTATCATTGTGTGATGCCTCCTTTTTCTGTATGCTTCTCCAGCATTGATCAGTTGCAGCTCTGGGTGGATTTACTCTCTTGTTATTTCCCTGTCATTGAAAGTACCATTGAGGCTCTAGAAATTGCCAAACAACGCCTCAAAGCTATTGATCGATAGATAGATACTGTTGTAACAGACTTGCTAACGGTCATTTAAGTCATTTAAGTTAAAGCTAGGCCACAAGTTATCACATGCTTGATTTTGTCTTCTCAGATATATTGTTTCTTTATTTCAGATACCAGACAGACAGAGAGAGTCAGAGACAGATTGTAGATTATAGGACAAACTACAAGTGACCAATCAATGAACAGAAAGACGTATGGAAGTTAGAGTCTGCCTAATTATTAAATTCTGAAGACTGTTCTAATGTATCCAGCCTCACTCTCTGATCGGAGTGTCTGTGTGGATGAGGTGTTCCTGCGAATTCCCCTAGAATAAGGTACAATCCTAGCTATTCATCACATTGGTCGTTTGAGCCAGATACTTCACCCATATAAGCAAAATGAACACAAGGAGAACATCAACTAATCAAAGGCAGCTCTAAACAGGTGAGTTTTCAGCCTTGATTTAAAGGAATTTAGTGTTTTGGCTGTTTTGCAGTTTTCCAGGAGTTTGTTCCAGATTGATGGTGCATAGAAACTGAAAGCTGCTTCTCCATGTTTGGTTCTGGTTCTGGGGATACAAAGTAGACTGGAACCAGAAGACCTGAGAGTTCTGGAGGGTTGATACGACGATAGTAAGTCTTTAATGTATTGTGTTGCGAGACCGTTGAGTGATTTATAAACTAACAACAGTATTTTAAAGTCTATTCTCTGAGCTACAGGGAGCCAGTGTAGGGTCTTTAAAACCGGGGTGATGTGCTTTATTTTTCTGGTCTTAGTGAGAACACAAGCAGCAGCATTTTGGATCAGATGCAGCTGTCTGATTGAGTTTTTGGCAGACGTGAAGAAACTGTTGCAGTAATCGAGACGACTAAAGATGAAAGCGTGCATAATTTTCTCTAGGTCTTGTTGTAACATTAGTCTTTTAATTCTGGAGATGTTCTTCAAGTGGTAGAAAGCCGACTTTGGCACTGTTTTTATGTGTCTCTTAAGGTTCAGGTCTGAGTCCATTACTACACCCAGGTTTCCGGCCTGATCACTAGTTTTTAGCTGTAATACCTGAAGCTGCGCGCTGACTCTTGATCATTCCTCTTTAGGTACTCCACATGTGACTTTTGTTCGCTCTGAAGAGAAGTTGCCTATTGATACAAAGAAGTTCCTGTTGTTTAGGTAGGATTTGAAGCAGCTGAGTGCTGTGTCTGAGAGTCCGACCCAGCTCTCCAGTCGCTCTAATAATATATTATGGTCAACAGTGTCAAATGCTGCGCTGAGGTCCAGTAGAACCAGCACTGTGGTTCTTCCACAGTCTGTATTCATGTGGACATCATTGAACACTTTGACGAGGGCAGTCTCAGTGCTGTGGTGAGCACGGAAACCAGACTGAAAGATGTCAAAGTGGTTGGTCGTTGTTAAGAAGCTATTGAACTGTTGAAATACAGCTTTTTCAATAATTTTGCTGATAAATGGGAGGTTGGAGATTGGCCTGTAATTCTGCAATAGTGATTTATCCAGATTGTTCTTTTTTAACAGAGGTTTGATAACTGCTGTTTTTAGAGCCTGATGAGAGAAATGAGTTTACTATTTGAATCAAGTCAGATGCAATGACAGGAAGAACTTTCTTCAAGAAGGTTGTAGGAAGGATATCAAGACAGCAGGATGATGAGCTTAACTGATTTATAATTTCTTCTAAGTTTTTATGGGTGAGTTGGCAAAATACAGCCATTTTCTCTGCATTTGATATGCAAAAGTTAAAGGACAAGCGAGACTCAATTATTTTAAATTAGCAGATAATTGGAATTTGGAAGAGCTGCAGAAGCCTTTTCTCCATCTTTTTTAGTGTGAATATGTACTGCCCTCTGGCTTTTTTCTGCCCACCCACACTGACATTATAAATAATTTGACAACAGGCTCACAATTTACACATTTACACACACAGGAGCTCTTCTGTCTGTTGCTCTTGGATATGGCTGCCTACACACCACACATTCTTATACACAGAATTTATTTAAGGACAGCAGAAAGGGTCAGAGGTTCGAATGAAAATCTATTAAAAGCTATCAGCTGTTTCTCACCATTTCAGAGCAAATCTATATCATCCTGTAAATGAAACCAACATTTATATTAGTGGAAGCTTACATGGTTACTGATCAATACAATGACAAAATTATTGCTTGGCAAGGAGCTGAGATTCTTTACTTTAAAAACTTTCCAGCACAAAACTTATTTTCTAATGTAAAAGTTAAGAATAGGAAAGAAATCTTGCTATTAACAAGATACTGCACTTGTTATCTCTCGTTAAAAAAAGTATCAGACCAGCTTTTTGATCTATAACAGATTGACTGTCCTTTATAAGGAACGTAATCCTTAGATTACTTGATTTATTCAAACTTTATCACTTACCAGATATGCTGGTGTAAATTCTCAGTCATCCAGGCCATGGTAAATTCAAAAAAAGTTAAAAAACAAAAACAACTGGACTTCTATTCTGTAGCTGAAGACGTTTCGCTTCTCATCCGAGGAGCTTTCTCAATTCAGAAATAGAGAGTGTGGA
>NC_051444.1:33491551-33494657 GCF_001649575.2 Kryptolebias marmoratus
TATATATATATATATATATATATATATATATATATATATATATAGAGAGAGAGAGAGAGAGAGATTTTAAGACTTATTTGAGACATTTGTGACAACTTTACTACCATTTTGAGACAATCTTTTGAACATGTTCAAATTCAGGCATTAAGGATTTGGGTTTTTTTGCTCTCGTATTCACCATGCTCATCTTTTTGTTCTTTTGCTTTGGAGAGTCTTCACACCTTTTTTCCTCTTTCAAGTGGATTTTTGTGGCAGTTAAAGTATCACATAAAAGCATGGTATATTTACTACAGTATTTGGGTTGTTTTCTGTGTCTTTGTGTGGATGAAAACATTTCTAGTAATGGTACTGTGTTTACGAGGAAGAAAATTGATTTGTAAAACCTGTGTTATTCTGTAGACAAGGTCTCCGTTTATGAAAAAAGTTTAACTCTGACTGGATTAATGAGCTAATAGCTAGTTCAAAAGAGGCCAGCACCAAAATGAATTCAAGTCTACATTTTTAAACGGGGGTCGCTCAAAGTGCTATCTACAACAAGTCTAAAATTAATTGTTTATAACCTTTCCAAAAAAGCCTACTTCAAAATGTCCAAACTATCCCTTTAAGTGCAGTAGACTAGTGTAAATTCAGTAGCAGTTAGTCAAGCTGAGATCAAAACACCACTGGTTGGTACTGTGGGTTAAACTGTGTGAAGATTGTAGGACTCAATATGGTTGAGTTTTGAGAAGAGAACGCAGTCTAATGTGGCTTTGAACAAACAAACAGATGCAGATGGAAAAAGTGAAGAAAGATAAAAAATCTTGAAAAAGAAAGTCTTGTCTTGATGTGTCCTACACACCATGATAGTCAGAAACCCTGAGAAGCTCTTCCCTGGATTGCGATGTGAACCACAACCTTTGACAAACACCTTGAGTGCCAACAGTCCTAATCTACATCTATAACAAAGTGGATGTGGGGTTGCTGGAATTATCCTGAACCACAGGGGGGTCCTAGGCTGTTTTCACTGCTGCTGATAGCTGGTCTGTTGTATGCTAATAGTTCTTTAATGGCTGCAGGAGCACAGCCAGATGGGCATGTAGCGTGAAACAACAGCAGTCATTATGGCAGCTTCTTATGGCTTGAGGCAAGGAGGGAAGGGAGCATTCATACCAAACTGAGGCCAGCTCATTATGACATTGATCATTTCTTTGTTCTTATGTTTTAACCAACAGGAAACAGATTTAGGTTTGTTTACATGTAATTTGATTCTTCTTCAGATTTAAGAGCGATATGATCGTGCAGATCTAATCAAACAAAAGATAAGAGATTACTGGTGATAGCTTCACACCAATATGCAAGTGAATAAATCCCTCAAACATTAAACAGTCACCTGTCCTAATAACTTGTTTTTATAATAAATTTAGCAATATAAATTAATTTGTAAAATGGACAACTACTAACAACAAAGTGGTATTTATTCTCAGTGTGGAGTTCAGTTTAATTTAAAGCTGAACGGAAATCAAATATTAAAAAATTGACATTTCATGTATGTTATTTGGTCAGAGGCATCCACACAACATTGCAGGGACCCATTTTTTGACCTAAAAGTGAAGTAAACTGTTTTTAGTGTTTCAGTCAAAGATTTCTGAAGTGGGTGATTTTTGGGGCAGAGTTGCGGTCCTGGGTTCATGACATTCACTGTGCCCTGGCCGGCCAAGAACGCTGCTACTGTCCGGATGTTTACTAGTGGAAATGGAAGAAGAAGCCTTTTTTGAACACGAAGAAATGCTGGAAGACTTAGCAGGAATAATGGATATACAAACATACCAATATAAACCTGAACTGACAGTTGGATCTCCTAAATCAGATGAACACTTTTCAGATTCTGATTCTGATGATCACAAGAATCGTCATGGCTGACAAAACAACGTGCATAACGACCGAGTTGGGAACGTGGAACGGTGAGAACTGATTACCCCCAGATCGTTGTCATGACATCAGTACACAACACAACAAAACAACAAAGGTGTCAGGAGAGAGCTAACGTTGCTAACTTGAAGTTAACGCGCTGCTGAAGGTGAAGGACTTGAAGTACTTAGGGTCAACTGTCCAGGAAAACAGGAAGTGTGATAAAGAGGTGAAGAAGAGTCCAGGCAGGATGGAGTGGATGAAGAAAAGTTTGAGGAGTGATTTGTGACAAAAGGGTGAAAGATTTACAAGACAGTGGTGAGTGCAGCTATGTTGTATGGTTTGGAGACAGTGGGACTGACAAAAAGACAGAAGACAGAACTAGAAGTGGCAGAGCTGAAGATGTTGAGGTTCTCCTTGGGAGGGACAAGAATAGATAGGATTAGGAACGACGTAATCAGAGGTACAGCACAGGTTGAACGACTTTCCTTTACAAAGAGTCGCCCTCCCAAATATAAGTGAGATATTTTCCTTTCTTAAATGTCAAAAAAAGTTTTACTTGACATGATTAGTAAAATTGTATCAGTGGAAGGCATACCAGTTAATATGCCAAATACTATTACACCAATGTGGCCTGTCTACTCTGACGCTAGATTCAATAAGTAAATAATTCAATTCGGATTTCATCTTGAGATATCCTTTTTGTAGAGCAAATCTGTTCTGGCACATGTAGGCAGCCATCTATATGGTTTGCCTGCAATGCTGTGACAAGACAAAAAAATACAAAGAAAAAAGGAAAGAAATTGATGCCAATGAATGAACCAAAAAAATCCATCATTGCCATTTTAAAATGAGTATTTGGTGGTCTATTTGTGCCCCTGAGCTCCCTAATTATGCCATATTACATTGTTTTGAAACCCTCCAAATAGTGCTGGGCGATATGGAAAAAATTCTATATCACGATATGGATAATTTTATATCACGATAACGATATATATCACGATATACCCCAATTATGTACGGTTGTCAGTTATTCTCTGAAAAATATGAAAAAAATAATCTAATTTCTTACCTTTTTCAAGCTTTATTTCGAAGTGACATTTAACTGAACTTTCACAAATGAGATCTGCTGCATTTTAGTGCAGCAATAAATATGTACCTGTTAGACGTAACAGTATCAAATGACAACAGACTCCATTATCTTCGGCCGACTATAGTT
>NC_051444.1:33495070-33508559 GCF_001649575.2 Kryptolebias marmoratus
AAACGGAGGTTCTTCGCAAAATAGTTATTTTTTCTTCTTATTTATCACTTATATAAACTGAATGTATGCAAAGTGACAACACTAATACATTCGTCATAGCCTACGTTATGAAATATTTACATGAATCATTGATACAATTATGATAGAAACGAAAGATGCCATAGAAGAAAATATATCACAATAGACACTTTTCTATCGTCCCCACGATATGTGTCGTTATATCGCCCAGCACTAATATCAGTGTAAATCAGTATAAATCAGTGTACACACAACAAGATCCAGTTAATACAACTGCATTAAATATATTATCTAGAAATAATTAAAATATCAATAAATATATAACATATAGATATTTTAGTTATTTAAATACTATTTGACTATATTATTCAAATCAGGAAAACAACAAAAATGATTTTGATAGTCCAAAATAAATTCCACAATCATTTATATATTATGGAACCAAGAGAAAACAGGCAAAATAAAATACCACATGCTAGTCTGCCCAGATTAATAGGCAGGATTAGTTAGCGGCTAATTGGCAATATAGTTAACAAGTCCACACTATTAAATGGCGAAGGTAGCGTAAGCCAATAAACTAGGAGGCTAGCTGAACCACTCAACAACACGGAGCGGCTAGGCTAGCTACAGCCAGCAAGACAATTAACAACTCACCAATTCCGATCCAAAGGTGAATACAAAGTCCTCCAATCTCAGACGGGTCATTTGATAGTTAGCTCCTACAGTCAACATTCGATGCATTCAGTTTTAAGTGCTTACTTTATAAAAATAGAGCAATGATTCGCCTAAAGCAACACCTCTCCAAACATTCTTGTTGTCTTCCTTATGTGTTTGCATGACTGCGTTTTATAGCCACTGATTGGCTCACAGCAGTCATGTGTCTGTATGACTGTGCACTGTGGGTGAAAAGCCAGGTATGTCGCACACCGAAATAACTGTCAGAGACTCGTTGGATTCCAGCCAATACACGGGGGATTTTATTGACACATTTACTCTTGATCAGCTTACCCCAAAATCCCAAAGTATCTTTGAGACAGGCCGTATTTATACAGAAATCAATGCATGATGACTATGCATACTTCTGACCATTTACGTAACTTCTACGACACTGGGTCTAGCTCAACCCAGTGTGCTTCCTGTGTTTCAGGAACCAGACAAATCCTGTGTTCCAGGAATCCTCCTGTTATCACCACCACTGTTCCCAAGTTCTGGCAAAAACAACTGGACATTCCTAACAAGGCTTGGTGAACTTCTGCACTCACTTCTCCTCCACATTCCCCC
Source organism: Kryptolebias marmoratus (assembly GCF_001649575.2). Taxonomy (NCBI): domain Eukaryota; kingdom Metazoa; phylum Chordata; class Actinopteri; order Cyprinodontiformes; family Rivulidae; genus Kryptolebias; species Kryptolebias marmoratus. Next base: position 33,496,370 of record NC_051444.1, read on the forward strand.
CTTTTTTCAAGATATTGAAAAATGAGAATGTGAAATAGTGCGAGTTTATCTGCATGAAGCACATAATGGGAGAGAGAGAAAATTATGGTTTGTACTTGGGTTACACCTGTCATTGTCCCTACATTTGGATTCGTTACCCTCAGTCCTACACTCATGACTTTCATCTTCTCCTATGTCTCCTAGCACGTTTTCTTTCTCATGCTCTTCGACTAACAGTAGCACAATTTCCGCCTGCACCCTGTTTGTCAACAGCACCGGTGGCTGTCGTTGTTAGCCCGGGACTCGACTGATCCGGTATGGTGTCGCTTGAATGAACTCGCATGTTAGTTTTGGCAAAAGTGTTTTACTCCAGATGCCCTTCCTGACACAACTCTCACTATTTACCCAGGCTTGGGACCAGCACATCAGATAAACTGGCTTGTGCTAGAAATGACAAATAAATTATTTTGGAAAGACAGCGTTTCTGTTTGGACAAGGCTTGAGTCAATCATAAACTCTTCTGTGTACTGAAGTATTTTAGAGTCAAATGTGGGACCATCTGTCTGGCAGCTGAAGCTTGAACCAAACTGGGTCATGCAAGAGAACAATAGTCCAAATTTAAATTCCAAAATCATGTCATCATATCTTAAATTAAAGTAAGGTTCAAAGAAACCCTGCTGATTGCCAGACAACAACACTTTGAACATTTTCTGAGCAGAGAAATAAAAGCATGTGATGTGGGCTGAAAGTGCAATCGGTTCTTCCTACATCAAAGTTCATATTGATTTTATTTTTACATATCCTGCTGCACAACATAGCAGAAGAGGCACAAGCCAATAAAAGCTCAGTTCAACTTAGTGTAAAGATTCAAATGCAGAAAACATACTGTACAGGATGTGACCGTTACACCTTCTGGCAACAGTTTCCATTAAAGAGAAAAGTCAGGGCGGGTGACTGAGAGCAAAATGTGGAGGTAAATCTGAGAGCCACAGCTGGATAATGTCTTTTTCTGCTTGGTCAATCACATTGTGTCTGTCCACAGGCCATAAATATGTTTGTAATTACCCACACTGCCATCAGGTGGAGTTAATGGCAAACCCATTAGCAGGGCTAGAAAGTGGATGGAAGGAAAACTGCATTAGAGAGGTGGTAAAAGGAGAAGCTGAGCGCTGTCACCTCACAGCAAGAAACTGCAAGTTCACCTGGCAGCCTTTCTGTGTGGAGTTTGCATGTTCTCCCCGTACATGTTTGGGTTTTCTCCAAGTACTACGGTCTCCTCCCACAGACACAAAGCAAGCATGTTAGATTTATTGGCGACTCTAAATTGTCCTTATGTGTGAGTGAGAGCTTGAATGGTTGTTTGTCTCATTTGTCTCTCTGTGGCCATATGATGGACTTGCGATCTGTCCAGGGTGTCCCCAGCTTCTCACACCATGACAATTGGAGATGGGCACCAGCTCCCCAGTGACTTGGAACGGGAAAAGCAGGTCAAAGAAATTGATGCATGGATGTCTAAAGTCTCCATTTATAAATCAGACTGCCTCTCTTCTATTTATTAGACCCAGACAGCAATTAAAACAGGATTGGACTAAATTCAAATGGGATAATGATCATTGCAATGTTAAATAGTCAGAGGTAATTTCATATTTTTGAAAATAGTTTTGGCATCATGAAATAATTCTTAGTTTTATAATTAGTATTTTTTATTTGATAACATGTGCAACTACATGGCTGAAGAAACACTCCTTCCTTTTAATAAATAAACAAAGCTTCTTCTAAAAACTTTAAATATACACTTGTATAATTTTACAAAAAATGTAAAGTAAAACTACCATAATGAATTGACAATGAATTGTCCTGTCTGGCACTCACCAATGATGAAATTCAAGATGTAACAGTCATGACAGAATTAGCTGTTGCTCATTAATGAAGTACCACATAAATGTTTTTTGTATCTGTAATGCCCCACAGGGAGATCTCAGGGCAGCATTGCCTCAAGTTTGCCAAGACTTCACTAAATTCAAACAAGCATGCAAAAGTTTGGGAGTATTTGACAGAAAACAAACAAAAAACTTGAATGCATACTGTGCAGAATGAGAAAATAGTGTGTATGAAATGTTTGTGCAGAGGCAGAATAAAATGTTTGATCACTTCATCAGCCATAGAGTACATTAAGACTCACTCAGTGAAGCCTGTTACATTACTACATTAGATAGACCTTCGGGATATTGATTTGGCTTATTTTAATGGCGAGGTCCACTTTTCAGTTCAGCATACAATAATTCAGGAAGAACTCAATGCAGAGTCTCCAAGTCAGAGTCAAATGTTAATTTTAAAAAAAGCTGAAGCGAGAAAGAAGAACAATTCAGTATTTTCAGGATATTTTTTTGGAATTTATCAAACTTTCTGTTTGACATATGGCCTGTGTGTTACTCTTTACTGTTTATATTGGATTACAAAGAAAATACAGTTAAAAAAAGGATGAATTTTTATATTTTTTAGCAAAGTCATCAGTTGACAAATCCTACCTTGCTGTACATGACCCACTACTTTTGGTCCTGCCTACTAATATAAGTTTGTGTGTTTGGGGACGGGGGATGTGGGGTGGGGTGGGGGGTTGTCATTGTGTTTCCCATTCTTGTTGTACTGAACCCGTACAGAACCGTGACCCTCATAGGTTCGAGAGATGTACAGGTTTGCCTCCCACCTGGGGCCTTTTTGTGTGGAGTTTGCATGTTCTGTGTGTTCATGCGTGGGTTTCATGGGATATGGAGGAGCAGCAGCTCAAGTCTGAGCTCCCCCAAAATGACAGCGCTCCACACCCGTTTTTTAGGCTGGCCTGCACAACAATTAATGCACAATGGAAAAATTCCTCTATAAAAGACAAACAAGTGTAAGTGGTCATGAGTATGACCACAAGCAGAAGAATTACACAATGGGTACTTATTTTAAAAGTTTGAGAAGTTTTTTCCCTGTAACCCATGTTATTTTTAGTGACAACAAGAATCCATAAATAGCATCAAATTCCTTATCAGAAAGCTCTTACACTTTTCTTCTGAGTAGGTGGAAATCAGCTACATTGTTGAGTCAGTACTGCAGAGCATGACTCCAAAAATAAATAAAGAAATATATATATAGACAGACAGACAGACAGACAGACAGACAGACAGACAGATAGACAGATAGATAGATAGATAGATAGATAGATAGATAGATAGATAGATAGATAGATAGATAGATAGATAGATGTTTCAACTTTGTGACAATACCCCTGTTGGTCAAAAAGAAAATGAGAAAAACAAAACAAAACAAAAACAGGACAGACACTCTGACATTGAAGGGTTTCTTAATTTTTTTTTGGGGGGAAAGACAATTTATATTGACCATGACTGAATTATCACAGCAATAAAAGTGTAAACATCCAAGGAGGTGAATACTTTTCATAGACACTGTATCATATATAAAAAAGAACTGGGTCAAGACTTTATACCTTTGCCCAAATTAACTTGGCTTTATGAAACAGTTTTAAACACAGCTTCATTATATCCATGTACCCAAATAACATATGAACATAATTATTTACACACGTAATTTAAAGTAAAAGCTTGAAATGTGGAGCATTATAGTTCATTTTATCCAGTATAAAGGTCACACAAGCACAGTTACAAACTCATATCTTTGTCTGAATTATTAAAACTGCTTTTCCATCAGACTAACCTCTGCTCAGTCAGATGTGATGTTGAATCTTTCTTACCTGTCTGTAGTTCTCAGATTGTTGTTACCTCTCAGCCATTAATCACTCCATATCTTAATCCAAAGGTTTGGAAACAACTCAAAAATCCACACAGAATCAGGAGGAAAAGCTCTGCCGACGACGACGAAGGTCTCTAATCCAGAAGGTTCGTGGTTGTGTTTACACAAACAGTTTAACAACCGCCCTCCTCTCCTGCAACCACGATGCTAACAGGAGGCAGAGCTGAAAGCGAGAAAAGACGGAGCAACGGAGCACACCGGTCAGTGGCGCAAAGCTCACGTGAAAGAGACCGAGTCTGCGCAGACATCAGCCCAGAATGGCCCACCCTATGCAGGCTGTAAAAGCGCAGAGACTACGATCGTTAGTCTGTGGTTCACTATGAGGCCAGCCGGCAGCAGCTCTCTCCGCTCTGTTGGGCTCTGCTTCTGCGGAGAAAAATGACAGGCAGTAGCTCCGCCTTCTGTCAGGGCAAACCCCGCCCTCTCACATTGACTCAGCCGATATCCAGTCCCTCCAGGATTTCGCGGTCATTTCTTGTGATTGTTGCGGCTAAAATGCCTGATTTCGCCAGCATTTTCCTAAAAGATTTTTTTTTTTTACTAAAATCAATAAAAAACCATTACTTTTAATATATAAACCAAAAATACTTACTAGTTTTGCAAGATAATTACCAACAAACATTGACATTATCAAAAGGTGCTTTATTTGAGAACTTTGATAGCTTATAAACTGACATTCATGACCATTTCTGGATTGTGCAGACACAAAGTGTTTGTCGATGCATTTATGTTCCATGNAACAGCTTCCCACCACTCTCCTGCAGCTGGGTAGGAAACTGGTTTGTGACCGCAGTGAAGTTAGTTTTAAGTTGGATATTGGATATTCGCGCTCCGCAGAGTTAGCGGCATGTAGCTCTTGGCTGACTCGAAACAGCAACGCTAATGTCGGCCAGCCGTTCTCTGCCAGCTCCTCTCATGCGCAGCAGTTCACTTAGGGGCGGCTAAGTCAGCCGTGAGCTAGACGCCGCTAACTCTGCAGAGCGCGAATATCCAACTTAAAACTAACTTCACTGCGGTGTTTTGCTGAAATCATTGTGGGAAAATGTGAAGCATTAGCGTACATTTTGACTTCGGTCACTGCTCCTGCACGCTCCCGGCGTTCTGATGTTGACAGGATGTGACGTCACATCTCTTCTTCATGAGTTATTTGGGGTTATTTTGGTTAAAGTTGCGGGAAAGTTGCGGTGTTTTGGGCAAAGTTGCACAAAGTTGCAATTTTGCGTGGTTTGCTTGATTTTGCGTAAATAGTTGCGATCGCAACATCGTGAAATCCTGGAGGGTCTGAATATCAGTGAGAAGGGGTTCTCTGCAGACTGAAAGTGGGAGTTTCTAAAGAAGAGGCGTTTCCAAAGAACAAACACTGATTGGCTAGCTGTATTTGCTCTGTTTTATCCTCTTTTTTTTCTTTTCCCTCTTTTATTCTTTCTCCTAACCGCAAATTTGCCCAGAGGACAACAAGTGTATATACATATATATAATTGATTTGACTGATTATCCTGCTGAGGGACATTACTAGCATATCGCCATCAAAAGGCACTGATGTTTAGACAGCATAAGAAATCTACACTGTTATGCTGATGGCTCAATACTTGATCACCTATTTTTGTCTGTATTTCTGTTATTATCTTTAAATAATATTCTATTTATGAGATTACAATGAAAAAGAAAAAAAAAAAACGCTCCTAAAAGTGTTTTTTAGCGCATGTACAAGTTAACTGACAGTATGGATCATGCTTCCAGGACAAATCGTGCTGTGACAAACTATATACTACACGGATATCTGGTAAACCGAACAGTATTTAATGAGATTTGGCCTTTTTATCTAGATGTAACCTCTGTTTAATAACACTAAAAATGATTGATAATGAAACCTCTGGCCAAAGTGAAAATTTGTGAATTGTCCTTTTTGTCTTTGCGTGTGAACATTGGTTACTGGAGATTTAAAAGTCCGCATATTATCGTCTGTGAGAAGTACTGCGGCGCTGACGTCACATATGCAATGATTGTTATTGTTTGACCATGCATTAAAGGCTATCAAAGAGGGGCTGATTTTTACCTTGATTCCGAAGCTTTTAGCCTGTTTGTTACAAACCCCACTGCTACAATACATTGCATTGCAAAGGAGAAGGAGCGCTTGGAGGGCAGCGGTTTTACACCAGCTGTCCGTCCCAATACGGAGGCACAATGCCGCTGTCATTCAACGTCACCGTCGCCGGTTTTGGATCAATGATCATAAATATTGATGATTTAAACATGCCCCCTATGGGTTTGGCATGTTTAAAACAATGCTCAGTGGTAAAATTCAGCGGGTTCATTTGGATGAGCACTTTTTTTAAACTGATCCCGTGTGGATGGTATCATTTCTTCAAACAATGTGGCGGAGATATTCGTATTTATAAAGACCCAGCTTCGTGTGGACTATGGCTAATACTTAAGGTTGATATGTAAGGATTTAGAGTTTCTGTCTCTGCCCTGCTGGCGGTGCCAGGAACTCTTCGTCCACAGCTGAAACCAGTTACTGGTGATGATCTGCATCTGTATTTAAACCCTTGGCTGGTTTCAGATCTTCACTGGAGCATTGGGCCTTATGGATTAGGATCTCAGCCTAAGACTATTGTTCTGAAAACTCACGGCTACGCTAACGCTATTGTTTTGTGTCTTCCTTTTGCCTCAAGGACTTGCTGCTCTGTTGTTTTGTACATACCTGGAAATCACGGTGCACTTACCTGTGGACTTACCTGTTGTTTGGATTCTGGATCCTCCTCCTCCTGGACAATCCTCGGTTGACAGATCCTCACCTCCTCGCTTCAGTCCTCGCCGAACCTGTAAGAAAAGAACATTACTCACTGCACTGCCGCTACTGACAAGAATTAATCTACACCCAAGACTCACCTTGCTCCCCCCTTGCCGTTTCAGATCATCCTGGCAGCCGTTCCCAGTGAATGTATATGATATCTCTTTGTAAATGTAACTTTGTAATGACCAGCGAGCTTGGTTAACTATATAGCATAGCATTTGGCGCTAGCTAATGTAGATTTGAGTTAAAGCTTGATAAACACCAATAATATTTTGTTTATGACTGATCATCGCTAAATGTCCGCGATGTCTCAGCTAGCGATGTGTGCATGCTAGCGGTCATTAACTTTCCGCCATCTCTCTGTTGACGGGGGGTGTGTTTAGGTGTTGGGTAGGGGGGTTGAATAATTGCAGCACAGTTGTCCTGCCTCAACCCACTCCACTGACACAAGGTGAATGTTGGCCGACAGAACAGCAGCAAAGCTCTTCTGAGAGCATCATGTACACACCTAACAGGCGAAGAGGTAGAAATGACTTGGGCTCCATTCCCTGCTCTCGTGAGTAATACATCATATAGTTGTATGATTTTGATTAAATATTTGATTATTTCCCTTTGTATGTTCATCTTCTTGGTATGTGCTGACTCAGTTTCCATGGGGCACTAAAACGCATTCAGAAGCATTAAATGGATTTTGTAAAATGCAAGGCCTTAAACGGTATGAGGGGGGGTTAATATCATATTGACTTGTTTTCCCTTGTCAAACATTCCTGGAGTGTTGCTTTGACTCTCTCATGCATGTTTCAGAAATCCTTGAATATCTCATGGCAACCATTCAGCTGTGCAAAACACCTGGATGAACCTAACACTGTGGTGCAGCACCAGAGTTTAGGTCTATGTCCCGAACCCGACTGGATATTCAGACTGGGTCGAGCTGCAATTACATGCTTGATGTTTGGCTAGGCCTTCTGTGGCCTGTTTTTAAGAGCCTACAATACATACAGCACACAGAAAACTAAGCAGCATATACAATATAATGATGATACAGAAATTTATACATTGCTATATAAAAATTGATTTTTTGATTTCTGCAAACACCTTGTGTCCTGACGTTTAAAAATGTCTTGGCATATGTTTAAAAAAAAACAAACAAGGTTTATTGTGTTATTCCAGTTGGACTGAAGTTGATTTATTTATATTTCCATTTTTTCTAACAGCTGCAGAAGTCCATATAATAAGCTTATGGGAACATATAAAACACCAGCAAGAGCAATTGGCTGCCAAGGTCAATTATTTGACCAGCAGGCTGAGCCCATCTGCCCAGGAGATGGATGTACCTGTCCCTGTCCAGTTTCCACTGTCATCAATGGCAGAAGTTGACAGCTTTGAAGACTGGCTCAAAGATCCTGCACATTTCCAACTNTTTACATAATGAGATACTAATCTACTGTTATTAGTGATCAGTTGTTGAGACTTCAAAATCCATAAAGTGTATGTTAACATTTCTATTTAATTTTTACCGCTGCTTTTTTCTTTGTTCCATTATGGATTAACTCCCTGGCAGCAATTGGGGGCCATGATGCAACACGTGTGACTTGGAACATCCTGGCTCACATGTTCAGTGATGATGTTGGAAAAATGATCAACTGGAAAGGTGTCAATGGGAAGAAGTCTTTCAGCCAGATGGCATGAAAAACATTGCTCATACATAAGTATTTGTAATAAATATTTTTACATAAGTAAATAAATGTGTATATATATATATATATATATATAAAATTCTGATGTAGTTCTCAACATAAGAGAAATGTACATAAAAAATATTGGAAATGATATTCAGACAATTTAATTAAGTTGTTCAACATTAAGCTGTTTAGTTACTTTAATCCAGTGAACTTGCCTTGGGTGAATCTGTCATATTTGCAAATAAGATGTTTAGAATGTTTAAATTTGATGAACAGTTTGTAGGATTCATTGCTCATCAGTATAATTTACACCAGTAAATTAGGTTGATCCAACTGGATTTGCGTGCATAAAGGTGATCTAAGGCAATAATGTAGCTTTAAGTATTAAAGGAAATATTGAGCAGGCTTAATGGATTTGAATTCAGCTCCACTATAGTAAACAAGTTAAACAGACTGTAACAGATTAAGTTCATGTGTTGAGGTTCTTTTTCAGGGTTTTCAAACACAATGCTGAATGAAACTACATCTAAATAAATTTAACTAAAATTGAATTTATTGCAAGCTTAGACAATTAACTAGCATGATTTAGCATGTGCTGTTCCTGTCTTCGTGATGTCTTCTTCACCAGGGTTGTCATGTCACAATAGTCTGAGGTTTTGCAGAATATGTATTTGGACTAAATTTTTTCTTTGATAGCTCAACAACAAGAAATCAAATAAATACTACATTTTAACAATTTAAGTTGACAAAATACACAAGAATTACCACAGTGTATACCTGTTACATTGCAAATTGTCATTATGAAATTATTTGTCATTGTCAGAAGGCGGGGAGACGGAGGCGAACCCAGAATGCAGACTCATCGTAAACGGAAACAAATTTATTAACTAAAATAAACAGTCAAAACATAAGTGCTGACGTGGTAGCAAAAGTAACAATAACAAAAATCCAAAGACATGAGACAGGGCACGGCATGGTACAAAACATGACAAACAGAATGATACAGTAAAGAATGATGAACAGTGACCAGTTTTTAAAGACTAAAGGTGATGAGGTAAATGGGCACAGGTGAGTGATAATGATTATTGACAGGTGGAGATGGGCGGGGCAGATGTGACTGGAAAAGTACTGGGAAGGTGGATAGTGACGAGGGAACAGAAAACCAAAAGACAAAACTAAAGCAAAGAACCAAAACAGAAAATTGTGACAGTCATTTGTCAATATTTGAAATTAATTGTCATTATGAAAATCTGCTTTTATGATTACAGATTCTGTCAGAAAAAAATCTGGTTGCTCATGCTTCCACAGAGCAGGATGTCTGCAAGCATGCCATCAGGTGGTTCAACCTGGCTGTCACAGTCTACTGTTCCTGTCATGCCTTCTGCTCTCAGTTTAGTCTCAGTCCCAGTATTTTTCCTTGCTCATGCCACGCCTCCAGGTCTCATGCCACAGCAATTATCATCATCTGCTTCACCTGTTCAGGTCTCTACAAAGGCTCACTGCTATCACTTACCCACTGCCAGATTATTGAACAGGTCACCCAAGTAGATGTCCAGCGTTTTCCTACAACCTTTGCTTGCCTTTCTGATCACGACTCCACGCCTGAATCAAGACTCTCATTCCCTGCCTGATCCCAGCCTGGTACCTCTACGGATTCTGACCCTCGGATACCGACCTCGCCTACCCTTCCTGGACTACGTTTACTGGTTAGGATATGCTTTGAAACTCTAACAATCTATTTTATCTCGACTTCCTGTTGAAAAGAAAAAAAAAACATTTGTTTTTATTAAGGCTAAACGTTGATTATAAATCCAAATGACACCATTCCGGATCAGTTGAGGACCAGGTTAACAATGACTGCCATTGGTGCTGTTTACAATAGGGTGCTGGCAGAAATTGTGCTACTGTTAGTCGAAGATCACGAGGAGGGAAATGTGCCTGGAGGAAGAGGAAGAAAAGGAAAGCCAAGAGTGCAGGACTGAGGGTAGCAACTATAAATGTCAGAAAAAGTGACAGGCAAAGGTTAGACAGCTGGCTGACATGATGCAGAGGATGAAGGTAGAGGTAGTGTTATGTGTGGAAGAGACCAAGTGAAAGGGCAGCAAGGCTCGCAGCATTGGGGAAATGTTTAAGCTGTTTGACCATGGTGTGGATAGAAGGAAGGAGGAGTTGGCAAGTAATGTAGTCAAGGTGAAAAGAGTGTCAGAAAAGTGTCCTGGCACTTTTTTTTTTTTTTTAATAAACAAGGGTCATGTACAGAGTTGTAGCAACTACAGTACTAAAGCACTTTGAGTCACCTTGTGCTGAAAAGTGCTATATAAATAAATGTACCTACCTACCTAAAGGGGGAATTTAGTTGATGAGCCATACGATGAAGGTCTGGGAGAGAAAAGCATCCAACAGGGTGCCGAGTGAGGAACTGTGGTGTTGTATAAAAAAATCTGGAGTGGCAGAGAAGTATGCTAGACTAGTACAGGACATGTATGAGGACAGCAGGACAGTGGTGAGGTGGAGGTAGGACAAATGGCTTCAATGTGGAGGTAGGAGTGCATCAAGGATTGGCTCTAATTAGAAGGAGGCAGGTGGAACAGTGAGGCTACAAGGTCAGAGGTCACATAAGTGCAGGACTTCAAGGACTTAGGGTCCACTGTCTAGCAGGACAGGGAGTTAGGTAAAGAGGTGAAGAAGAGAGTCCAGGCAGGATGGAGTGGATGGAGACCAGCTGTGTTGTCTGGTTTGGAGACAGAACAGGAAGTGTCAGAGCTGAAGATGTTGAGGTTTTCCCTGGGAGGGACAAGGATGGACAGGATTAGGAATGAGGTCATCAGAGGTCCAGCACAGGTTGAAGGACTGGGAGATAAAGTTAGAGAGGCCAGACTGAGATGGTTTTGACATGTCCAGAGGAGGGACAGAAGAATGTTAGAGACAAAGAGGACATGTATGGATGCAGTTAGAGAGGACATGGAGGGAGTTGGAGTGAGGACAGAGGACGCAGAAGACAGAGTGAGATGGAGGAGGAGGACTCCTGAAAAGGGAACAGCCAAAAGAAAATTAATGAAGCTAAAATGACTTTTTTTATTTTCTGTATGAGTCAGCCATATTGGATTTTAAGGGCAGATCTGGTTAAAGTTCTCAGAGTTTCCGAGTTGGGATTACAACTTTGGGGGAGTTATAGTTAATTTTTCTGGCTTGGCTTTGTAAAAAAGCCAATCAGGCTAAACATATTTCAAGTTGTTTTATTGTCTGCTTCTGGCTTAAAATGGTTGACTGTTCATCTCCATACCAACCACTGGGTCAAACATTTGGACCCAGTATTTGTTCAAACCAATCAGTCAGATTATCAAAACAATCCAGTAGTTTTGAGTGTGTGGTTTCTGCTTTAAGCTTGTTTGACTAAATGGTGAAAACTCATCAGTGTGACTTTGTGTCATGTAGTTTTAAATCAGACTGACACGAGTGTTGTGTTTTTTATTGAACAGGAATGGTTGTGGACAAAGACTGTAGAATTGAGGCTTCAACTTGCTGCATCCTCTGTGAGAGCGGGACGTTCATAAACCGACCCAACGGCCTGAAAAAGTGTTTCCCCTGTTCCTCCTGTGACCCGGGTACAGACAAGTGGAAAACCAAGTGTTTAACTGTATCAAAAAGTCCTCCCTCCATCCATCTTCTACCACAAGGGACATCCCTTGTGAGGTCCAACCCGCACTGAGAACGAGCTCAACTTTATACCAAGAATGCAGACATAACTTTTGCTTTGGTTCTATACCAAAGGTTTTGGTATACAGGTGCTGGTCATAAAATTAGAATATCATGAAAAAGTAGATTGATTTCAGTAATTCCATTTAAAAAGTGAAACTTGTATATTATATTCATACATTACATACAAACTCATATATTTCAAATGTTTATTTTGTTTAAT
>NC_051444.1:33509965-33515565 GCF_001649575.2 Kryptolebias marmoratus
ATGTGATACCTTAGTATATGTTTTGGACCAAGACGTATACTAAGGTATCACACGAGTGTATTTACATGAATTAAAACAACAAAAGCAACATTATAATGTACATATAAATGCATAAGTGCTTCCTGAACACACCAATACTTACAAAGAAGGAGGTCTCCCAAGGCACAAGCCTGTAGGATGTTTAGCGTTTATAAGATCTGTTTTCTCCCTTATTTTTTAAAACTTTACCGGAGAAACTACGTCAAAGCTTGTTTTATGGTGAGACGACTCACTACGTCATGTATTCTGAACGTACAATATAACGAAGATCAGATGTCTCACTCCGATTAGAATTCAAAACCAAACATTCTAACAGATTTTAGCATAAATTTTCTTAAACTAATTATTAATTATGAACTTATTTATTACCTTTTGTATGTAACTTAGTCACGTAATGAACTTATTACTATCTTTGAATAAAAGGCAGCTCACCCGCGGCTCGACTTTTCAATCAGGCGAACTTTCTGACAGACGGATGTGACGTCAGCCTCCATGGTGGGAGCCCCACGCTCCGGCGGCGGTGTAATGTAAACACAGCTGCATTCAGCAGCTCAGGGCGCAGGAGAGGTGTGCCCTGAACGGTCCTATCTCTTGTTCTCTTGTACTAAAGAGGAGCTACTGCACATCTACAACTTTTAACGAGAGTCTATGGACAAAGATTTTTGCGCCCCGGGGCGGAAATACGTCACCAATCAGACAATGTTGAAGAACGAAACAACTTTACTTATCATTAACTATAAAATATTTATCTTTCACAACCAAAAATATATATACATATATTTCAAAATATTTTTAATGTACTATTTAATTTTTATTTATTTTTTTTATTCAAGGTAATGTGAGTGGTGGGGTGGCGCCCTAGCGCCCTCTATTGGCCAGCCGCCACTGGTGTCAACCGTGACAACCCTTCAACGTCCAGAGCCTTCAGCAGCTCGGGGTGAATTTCGTCCACCCCTGGCACTCTGCCACCGAGGAGCTTTTTGACTACCGTGGTAATGGCTTGGCCCAGCCGAGTCCCAGGAGCCAAGGCTTGACCACCAGGTGCTCGCCGGTCCCCCCCCCCAGGCCTGGCTCCAGGGGGGTGCCCCGGTTTACCCAAGGCCAGTTTGCTGTGGGAGACCCTCACAGAAGCTCATGTCCCAATCAACATCGCTCCCGGGGTCACAGAGTCACTCAGACCCCTCCCCCTAATTAAGGTGGTGATTCTGGAGAGGGAATCAAAAGGACAGTAAATTTAATTACTTTTTAGGCCATGGCCTCTTTCCCAAACAGGAATGTTCTCCAACATCCGACACGTTTTGTGAGGCTTTAAACGGCTTCTTCTGCAAACTTGTAACATCTTCAGGATGCACCCAGGCAGAGAAACATTCAGTCTGTAAAACTGGACAGAGAATAAAAGAACCAGGTGAGAAATGTTGAAATCAGACGGATTTCTGAGTCTGACAGATGTTGGGTTTTTGTGTTTGAAACTTGTGTTTGTTTCTTTAAGAAACCAACAGAAGAGATACTGTGTGTGAAGACTGTCAGGAAGGATATTTCTCCTCTGAAGGTGTGACCTGCTCTCTGTGGGCAAAGTAAGTCTTTAGATATCAAACAGTTACTGAGAATTGTGTCTGCATTAAATCAGATTTGGGAATTTTCCCTCAAACTAATTCAGGGCTTCAGATTAACCATTTTTACTTGTAGCAGCGTTACTTTAAACTGAAGATTTATGGATCATAATCACAAAATTTAGGATTAATTAAACACTAAAACTGTTTATAACCCACCGCCACGTCTGTGTGTGTTTGTCTGTACCAATAATTCGGTTCAAAAACTCCCTTTTAACAGGAAGAGACTTCCAGCAGAACCAGAACCAGGCAGAAACAGGCTTCTGCTGAAGAGTAGGGAACTGAAAACATGCAGGATAGTGTTTCTCGAGGACCAGGGTTGGGAATAACTGGCCTAAGGACACTTTGGCAGACTGCAAAGCTGGGAATCAAAGCCACTGAGCTGCAGCTCCCCCTGCTGGACTGCAGAGAAACTGCAGCTGTTACTGATCCAGAGGTCAATAAGGAGGATTATCTCCTGTCTCCTCCTCCTCATCGTTTCCATATCTAACATCTGGAACATCCAGACTGGGTTCAGGATCAGGTTCCACAGACAAACGGACCTCAGGTCAGATTTGGTTTGTCTGGAATGAAATAATCAGCAGCGTCTGTTGAGAATAACGACATGTTGGCTGTTAAACCTGATGAGAAAAACTGTTTCATTTAGGAGGTCGGGTCAAATTAAAAGACTTGAAGAAATCCAGAGACATAACAGTCCTGTAAAGTCAGATTAAAAGGATCGGATTCTGGAGGAAATGTGATGAAGGGTGGATAAAAACCTTCACTAAAAGGACTTTTCTCCTAAACTAACACGTGACAGCTGAGTCTGGTGAAATCCCAACTGGGAGGAATGTTTCTGCAGAAGTTTCTGTTTTCTGTGAACTTTAGAAAAAACTAAAAAATGTCTCTTTTTCTCCTCTAACAGATGCTCTGAAACTCAAACAAAGGTCGAAGAAAGAAGCTCTGTCAGCGATGTTGTCCATCCATCCATCCATCTTCTTCCTCTTATCCGGGGTCGGGTCGCGGGGGCAGCAGCCTAAGCAGGGAGACCCAGACTTCCCTCTCCCCAGCCACTTGGGCCAGCTCCTCCGGGGGAATCCCAAGGCGTTCCCAGGCCAGCCGAGAAACATAGTCCCTCCAGCGTGTCCTGGGTCTTCCTCTGGGCCTCCTCCCGGTGGGACGTGCCCAGAACCCCTCACCAGGGAGGCGTCCAGGAGGCATCCTCACCAGATGCCCGAGCCACCTCAACTGGCTCCTCTCGACGTGGAGGAGCAGCGGCTCTACTCTGAGTCCCTCCCGAATGACCGAGCTTCTCACCCTATCTCTAAGGGAGAGCCCAGACACCCTGTGGAGAAAACTCATTTCTTATTTGAATCCATTTCACTTTAAATTGATTACTCTGATTTAGCTTTTATTTTTGTGTTATCTTTGTGGCTAAAAGTTACCCAATGAAAAAAAATAACTGTTGATTTTAAAGTTTGTTTATAACCACAGCTTAAATTGAACAGTTCAACGCTTTCAAAACCTCAAACAATTAACAGCTTTAGTAAACCAACTTGAAACAACTAAAGGTTATTTTGTAATTGATTAAGCTAGCTACTCAGCGATAACACAGTTCATTGTAAATACATTTAAAGTCAATCCCAACTTTAATTTTATTTTTTTTGCTTGTTGTTTTTGACAGTATTAAGCCATGGCTGAGGAAACCCTAGCTTCAAAAATATCTGAAGGATCACGCCTCGTTGGGGAATTTGATTTTCTTGAACAAGCCCTCACTGATCTAGCAACTTCTAGATCCAAAATAATATAAGTTTCAAAACTCTTTTTTTGTCCTATAGTTCGCAACAGAATGTTAGCTTTCCTTCTTTGAATGTTCAGCTAATTCATCAGCTTCACTGAAAGGCATAGGTGTAAAATGTTGCATTTCCTATCTTGGCTTTAACTTTCACAAGCACTATTGATAGTTTGAATTCATCCTTTCTGGCCTCAGTAAGAGTACTTGTCTTAATAGTGACTAAGCCTGTTCCTTTTGTTTCTTCTTGTTCTTTGTTCATCTTCTTTTGATTAATGTGTAGCATTTGGGGATTTTTTAAACCACGTCTTGCAGCTGAGGCGCTTTTTGCAGTCTTTACTAATATGTCCCTTAAAAAGACATCCAAAACAAATGTAATTTTCTGTTAGAAAAAGGATTTTATCTTTATGTCTGTCTTTCTTTCCAACTCTTGTCAATTTTCTATGGTATGTTCACCTCTTTTCTAGTTTCTAATGCAAAAATGCACCGTTTCACCTAAACTAAACCATCAGTGTTTTGAGTAGAAACCCAGGAGCCACATGCCAGGAGCTTCTGCTTCCGATGACCCATACAATAGCCATAAACTAATCAATGTTGTTGACTCTAAACAAGAGTTACAACCCCTTCTCAAACTTCTTGGCCCCAAAGACTAAATCAAGGTGTCAATTGTACTACTTTGGAAGAAATTTACATTCTGAGAAGAGAACAACCAAAGACTTGGTTAAACTAAAAAAAAAATAGATAACATCTTGGGTCTGCGGACATCAAAGGAATCATCACATTCCTTTAGACCTGGAAAGAAAGGACCACAGTGCCCCTTTTGGGATTCTGGTCTCTGCTCAGTATAGTTAGGACTATATTATCAAATGTGAACTTTCTAATCTAATCAAAATAAGTTTCTGGACTGCAACTGTCAGGGGTTTTGATTTATTTAACCTGCTAAGAAAGAATCACACCAGAGAGGATTATTTTGTCTTTTGTGAAAGCTTTCGCAAGAGGAGAAGTTCTACAACAGCAACTAACAGCGGGCTGTCCAAGAAGTTCTGACTCTTTACTTAAACTTTCTTTTTCATTAAAGGAAGAAAAAGTGGGTTGGCCTGACCCGGCCAAAACCGGTCCAGTCCATAGTTCAAACACACACATCTTAACAATAACAAATAACTGTTTGGGAGAGCCAGATGGTGTGGCACGTAGGCAGTTTTACACATAAGCACAAAGGCTGATAACATTAAAAACACTAACAGCAACCTTCATGTTAAAATGTGATATTGTGCTAACATTTTTCTCCCTCCTAGTTACAAGAGCAACCACAGGTTCTTATTTTAAAAATTACAAGAGTCACACATTTCATCTTTAATATTTTTATATGTCTATATGTTTTCTGTTTTGCTTTTATTCATTTGCATATCAGATGTCATGTGAAAACATTATTAATTGTCGCAGCCTTCTAGTTTCCAAACAAAACTTTCCAGGTAAGGCCATGGGTGGCAACAGGTGGTTTGATTTTTGAACGCACTTCCAACTTGATTGTTTAAAAAAATGTTTATTTCCAGCAAAAAAAAAATATGGATAAAACAATAACTAAAATTCCCTTTTATTTTAGATGAAAACAAATGTTAACTTAGGTTGATTCTACCCGCTCAAAAAGTGGTCAAAAAATCATTTAACAAAACCTCCCGTCTTCACACCTGACATTTTTCAAACAAAAAGCCTCCTCTACCACGCCCATCAGTGTGTTCTTAATCACCCACTAATGGGATAGTCCAAAATTTACAAAAATAATCTAAACAATTCCAAATATAAAAATTTATTACAGATTGTGATTCCAAAACTAACTAAAGTATATTCTAACTGCCCAAATTAGGAAATTAAATTGATAAAACTTGTGATTTACAAAAGACTAAACATAAATGGCCACAACAATAATGTCATTTGACTGTAATATGGTATATGTGTAAGTAAAACCCACTCAGTAACTCCCATCAGGTTACAAGTGTATCAATATATATGTTTTTACAGTGCTAATAACGAAAGTTACAGTTGTAACTACGGTTCTATGAATCCCGGATGACCGCCAGAGGCGGTGCTTCAAGCACTGAATGATCATTCTTGCGCATGCGCAGGTCGAGTACTAATCACGACAAAGTCACCTGTGACCTGCCGGTGACCCACGTGACTCT
>NC_051444.1:33528913-33531324 GCF_001649575.2 Kryptolebias marmoratus
AACAGCCACTGATTCGGTAAGCCGAACTCGCTCGTGCAGCCCCTGGAGGGCGAGACTCACCCGCAGCTCCGACCACATATGGTCACGAGGCTACTAGCGACGAACGAGACGTATTTGAAAATACGGAGGTACAACAAACCTGCGCGCGAGAAGAACAAAAGGGATTGAGTGCCGGTCATCACGTGACTATATAGAGTCACGTGGGTCACCGGCAGGTCACAGGTGACTTTGTCGTGATTAGTACTCGACCTGCGCATGCGCAAGAATGATCATTCAGTGCTTGAAGCACCGCCTCTGGCGGTCAGTAGGGATGAAATAGAACCATGATTCATTGAGTTCTAAAGAATCAACTTCATGTGAGAAGACTTGATTAAATCACTGATCGAGTATGCTTCCCCTTTTGCTAATTAAATTTAATTTTGAAATTGGTCTGGTGTCGGGTTTTAGGTTTTTTGAAGTCTGTTTATTGTTTTCATGTTTGCTGTTTGTGTTCAGTTATCCTTGTCTTAGTTTAGTTCTTGTTACTCGTGCCTTTATTTTCTGTCACTATTCACTCCTCCTCAGTTACTCACTTGTCTCTCTCTGCCACGCCCATCTCCACCTGTCATCAATTTGTATCACTCACCTGTGCCCACTTATCTTATTATCTTCAGTGTTTAAAACCCGGTCACTTTCTCCACCACTCCACTGGTTCATTGTTCTGTTTCTGCTCTGCTCATTCCTGGTCCTGTCCTGTCTGTTTCGGTTCCTGCCTGAATTTAAGATTTTGTTTTTGTTTTCTTGTGCTGCCACATCAGCTTTTGTTTTGTTTATTTACTCCAATAAATTAGTTTCTTTTTAAGATGAGTCTGCTTTCTGGGTTTGCCTCCGTTGTCTACACCGATCTTGACATGTGGGGGTTAAAAGTCGTATCCTGATTTAAAAATAACATCAAGGTGCTTTAAATTACAACTGGAGGCCCATTTAATGCTATTAAGATTAACAAACTGGAATCTGTCAAATAAATGGGATTTAAAACATTTTAGAGCTGTTCCTGTAATCCTAATATCATGTTCAAGCCTCTGTAATAGAATTTTGTGATCAATTGTATCAAATACAGGAATGAGATCTAACAGGACAAGATTGCAGCTATAATAGCTTTAACTCTTCTGGGAAGGCTTTCCACAAGGTTTAGGAGTTTATGAGAATTTTTGACCATTCTTCCAGAAGCACATTTGTGCTTTACACCACTGCATCCAATGTTATTGCTGTCTTTCCTTTGTCCTCTGTGCAGTTGTTGATGTAAGCCTTGGCTGCAGCTGCTTGGCCATAGAAACCCATTCAATAAAGCTCTCCATGTGCTGTTCGTGACCTAAACTGAAGGCTAAATTAATTTTGGAGGTCTGTAGCCATTGACTCTGCACAACGTTGGTGACCTATGTGCACTATGCGCCTCAGCATCCACTGAGCCCACTCTGATTTTAACTGGCCCACTTTGTGGCTGAGTTGCTGTTATTCTCAATCACTTCCACTTTGTTATAATACCACTAACAGTTAACTGGGAAATATTTAGTTACAAGGATATTTAACGACTGGACTTATTGCACAGGTAGCATACTATCACGAAACAACGCTCAAATGCACTGAACTTCTGGTAGCAACCCATTGTTTCTCAAACGTTTGTAGAAGCAGTTTGCATGCCTAAGTGCTTGATTTTATTCACCTGTGGTCATGGAAGTGCAGCCTGTGTTTAATTTTACTATATCTATATTTTTCTATGATTTATGGGTGTAAAAGTACTCATAAGTCACGTTTGGAAAAAAAAGTTAGTTGTTATGATGTTACTGTTTTTTTTCTTTGCTTATTTGTAACAGTCAATAAACCTCCCAGAAATAGAGACAAAAACAAAACCACCCATGCTTGTACAGACTCTGAGATATTGTTCATGCACAGAAAGGAATTTTTTATCAACTTCTAATTTTCACAAATAAATAAATAAAAAGTCATTGTTTTGTATCATTCACCGACCCCTACGGAGACACTGGAAGGTGGAGAGTCATCATCCCCGACCCACACAGAGACACAGAATGGTGGGGATGCTAAGAGCTGCACTGGAGATGCTGAGACCGGCTCTGGAGATGACGAGACCGGCTCTGGAGATGATGAGACCGGCTCTGGAAATGATGGAACTGGTTTGGGTGATTTTGCAGGCTTGGGAGACTTAGCAGACTTGGCTGGCTTGGGCTTTGAAGGCACTGAAGGTTCAGCAGATGACACTGGAGAGACTGAAGGGACTTAAGGCTCTGCAGGCGGCAGGGGTGGAAATTTTGGCTGGTGGACAATTTTTTTTACCAGCCACTCAAATATTTTACCAGCCACTATTTTTTTCTTGTGACAAAAAGTAATTTCATATGATGATGATGATGGAGGTG
>NC_051444.1:33531731-33534668 GCF_001649575.2 Kryptolebias marmoratus
CTGTGTTTATTCCTCTGTATTATGATATTATTAGCACATTTTATTTTTAAAAGAATTATGTTTTTTTTTGTTTTTTTTAATGAGAAATATTTGCCCCTCTAAACAATTCTGTTAATAGATAAGTCATTATTTACGGAGAAGCAGGGGGAACCGTATCTGATGAGGAAACGCGGCTCGACGTAACAGCAGCAACTTGAGGACATTACTGCCCCCTATATGTCAAGAGGACAAATAACACATTTTCTGTTCAAATTGCCAACCCGCCACAGTGGCGTGTGTGTTGATCAAATTCTAAAATCAAGTTGCTAATTTCCACCCCTGGCAGGCGGTGCTGGAGAGACTGAAGGCTCTGCAGAGGGTGCTGGAGAGACTGAAGGCTCTGCAGAGGGTGCTGGAGAGACTGAAGGCAAAACTTTCAAGTCTTGATGTCAGTGGCTTCTTTCCCCTCCTTTGGCCAGGTTATTGCAGGGTATCTGATGACTGGCGCCACATGTGTGCTTTGTTTTTACCATTCAGCTGGCTCTTCAGACCTGCCTTACTCCCCAGAGGTATTGGTTGTGGAGGACTTCCTTGCAGCCTCATCCTGGTTGCCATTTGTCTGCGTTATACCAAGGTATTTGTAGCTGACCTGGATATCTGCAATGTTGCCTTCAGATAGTTCAACTCCTTCAGTTGTGATCACCTTGCCTCTCTTGGACACCAATTGGATGCACTTATAAATTCCGAATGACATACCAATTTCCTTATTGTATATCCTGGTGAGGTGGATCAGTGAGTCAGTGTCTTACTTTTGGTATACAGCTTGATGTTGTCCATGTAGAAGAGGTGACTAATGACGTTTCCATTTTGGAACCGATATCCATAACCACTATTTGAAATCATCTGGCTGAGGGGGTCAGATATTGATAAATTCAGCAACTGGATGGATAAAATGTTTGCTGCAGTATCAAGCAAGGTTTTATTTATATGTGGAGATTACAATATACACTTACTTAATAGCAATAACCATAGGCCAACAAATGATTTCATAAACCTAGTTCAGTTTAACTCTTTTCCCCAAAATCTAGACAGAGCAGAATAACATCTCACTCTGCCACCTTAATTGACAACATTTTCACAAATTACATTATTAATAAATCTGTAGGATTATTAGTTATTGACATAAGTGATCATTTACCAGTATTTGTTATACAGTGAACCCTCCTTTTCGCGGGGGTTACGTTCCAAAAAGAACCTGCAATAGGCGAAATCCGTGAAGTAGTCAGCTTTATTTTTTACGATTATTTTACAATACAATACTATGCCATAGAATGAAACCAAAGATCAAAACCTG
The DNA here is from genome assembly GCF_001649575.2 of Kryptolebias marmoratus. Taxonomy (NCBI): domain Eukaryota; kingdom Metazoa; phylum Chordata; class Actinopteri; order Cyprinodontiformes; family Rivulidae; genus Kryptolebias; species Kryptolebias marmoratus. Next base: position 33,533,065 of record NC_051444.1, read on the forward strand.
TTTTCAGGCCCAAGCATTTGTTTAAGAAATAAAAATACAAAGGTTTTCTTACAAATAACTATGATAGTTTTTAGAAATACTGTAAAATAATAATTTTAATAATTAATACGAGGTTGGACACATTGTGACTCACACATATTTCACAGTTCCTCTGACTGTGACTTAACTTTTTCTGCGATAGTTAGCATCTTCCTCTGACTTTGGGGCGCGTCCGCAGCTGCCTTTGTCGGTGCAGAACGTTTTGTCGACATTGTGGGTTCTGTCAGTGAGAAAATTTGCAAATGTAAAATTGGCAAGCTGTACAGGGACGACTCATGGAGTCCCTTAGCCAATCAGGATGCAGGACACAAAAAAAGCATAAAAAAAATGCACTAAAAAAATCTGCGAAACAGCGAAACCAACAAAGGTGAACCACGTTATAGCGAGGGTTCACTGTATATGACAAAAAAATGTAGAACCATTACGGAACAAAAGCAACAGTTATATGGGAGAGTAAGACATGAAGAAGCAGTAATTCAATTTTAAAATGATTTGTTGACAGAACTTGGAGGTTGTTTATCAAAAAAAGAATACTAATGAAGCCTATGAAAAATCTTTAGAAATATTCATGGAGCTTTATAATAAAAACTGTCCATTAAGGGTATATAACAAAAAATATAAATACTGTAACTCTCCGTGGATCACAAAGTAATTCCATTATACAAAACTGGGAACAAACATCACTTTACCAATTGCAGACAGTTTCTTTGCTGCCACAATTTTCAAAGATATTAGAGAAATTGTTTTGCCTGGAATCATTTATGGAAAAGTATAAACTGATTAATTTAAGTCAATATGGATTCAGATCACAACGATCAACAACATTAGCCATATTGGAGTCTATAGAAGAAATTACATCTGCAAAGGAAAATAAGAAGCTTGTTGCAGGAGTATTTCTAGATATAAAAAAGGCATTTGATATAATAAACCATTGTTTATTAATAAATAAAATGGAAAGAAAGACATGGGATTAAAGGGACTGGGTTAAAGGTTATTTGGAAAACATGGAAAATGTTGTTTCTGAATCTTTGGACATTGCTTGTGGGGTTCCTTAGGGTTCAGTGTTTGGGCCTAAATTATTCATTATTTACATAACTGATTTATGTTATATAACACAAAATATTAACATTGTTTTATTTGCAGAGGACACTAACATGTTTTTTGTTGGAGATAATATAGAGCAGTTGCTTGATGATGTTGTCTTAAATCTGACCAAAACAAAAATAATGCTATTTGGGAATAGTAGGTCAAATACAGAAATCAAAACAAGTATATATAGTGTACACATTGAAAGAGTAAATGACTACAGATTTCTTGTGGTCATTATTGATGATAAAATAACATGGAAACCTTAAATTAGATATATCCAAAGTAAACTGACAAAAAGTCTATTCATTTTAAATAAAGCATGTTCTGGAGGAAAAAGCTCTTTACATTTTTTACTGTTCACTAGTCTTATCTCATTTGAGTTATTGTGCAGAATTATGGGGCAACAACTATAGAACTTCACTACAGTCATCATTAACCCTTGTGTGTCGCTACAAGACGACGGCACGAGGTCCGAT
>NC_051444.1:33535251-33536394 GCF_001649575.2 Kryptolebias marmoratus
TTTATTTTTTATTTGTTAATTATAAACGTTTGTATAAACACACGTGATCTAATCGATGGATAGTTGTTTGTTTTCGTGGAAAGATGATGATGATGATGATGATGATCCCTAAACTTAAAAAGAAATAAATAACTAAATACATAAAATGTGTTTGTTGTTTGTGGGTTTTTTTTCTTTGTTTGTTTTTCTTTTTCATTCACCCAGTGTCAAAGCGGTCACACATGAAGATGGTTTCCTGTGGGTTTTTTTTTTGTTTAATTTTAATATTTAACAAACAATTCATTACATAAAAACAAAACACGTGAACACACGCACAAAACATTCAAAATGATTATTATACAATCGTACATACACATGGCAAGTGCATAACAGAAACCGAACCGCGGTGGTCAAAAGTAAATAAATAATAAGTTAAATAAGAATTACAAAAAAAAAAACAAATAGCAAAAAAAAATATACAACAACAACAAAAACAACAACAACCACCACGCTACGGTTCGAGCATCAGACCGTCGTCGTCTTCTTCTTCTTGTTCTTCTTGTTCTTCTTCTGGCGCGATCGGTCGCGGCGGAGGGGCGCACCGAGCACAGTACGCGGAAGCGCACTTGCCGCACAATGGCACTCGGCACCCCGAGCACCGGTTTCGCGTCTTGACGTCTCTGCTGCGAGGGCATATCCCGCAACATTTCCTACCGTCGCGAGGTGGCGGCGGTGGTGGTGGAGCGGCTGCTTCTGCTGCTGCTGCTTCTTCTCCTCTTCCTCTTCCTCTTCCTCCTCCTCCTCCTTTCTTTCGTACCGCCGTTGCTGATGAGGAGGAGGAGGAGGAGGAGGAAAAAAAGGGCGATTCTCGCACCAGCTCCATGCCGAGTTCCTCCAAGAACGCCTGTTGCGGCTCCGCGACATCCATTCGGGGTGGAGCTCGCGCCAGATCACGTAGGCGTTGTAGGCCGACACGTCGATCATGTTGTGGAACAGGGCCATGGGCCACCGCGAGGTCTTTCGTCTGCAGCTGTAGGTGGCCAGCACCTTGTCCAGGTTGTCGACGCCGCCTTTCGTGGCGTTGTAGTGAAGCAGCGCCAGGGGTTTGCGGTCGGCGCGGTCAAAGCTCACCGCCGGCCCTCTCAGGTGCCGCGGCGCGGTAGT
>NC_051444.1:33536428-33554742 GCF_001649575.2 Kryptolebias marmoratus
GAGGGTGACGTTTTTGTTGCGCTTGGGCACGTACGATATCAACGCGGCCGCGACGGGTTCGGAGGCGAACGCGAATCGCGACGAGTGCGCCTCTCTGCCTTTGGTCTCGAGCAGCTCGCACGGCACGTCGCGTCTGTTGGCCCTGACCGTGCCCAACAGGGTGAGCCGCCTCCTCACTCTCCTCTTCCTTCTCTTCCTCTTCTTCGTCCTCATCCTCGTCCTCGTTGTCCTCCTCCTCTCAGCCTCGTCCTCGCCCTCCTCCTCGCCCTCCTCCTCGCCCTCCTCCTCCTCCTCCTCACCCTCCTCCTCCTCACCTTCCTCCTCGCCCTCGTCGTCGTCGCCGCCCCGGCCACCGCCCCCGTGCATCAGCGCGGCGGCCAGTTCGTACGAGGTGAAAAAGTTGTCGGTTGTCACGTTGGTGCCCTGGCGCAGACCGTCCGTCACGTCCATCACCACTCTGGTGGCCAGGTTCTTTTCGGGAGCACCGCCTTTGTCGCGTTTGCCCTCGTACATCTGCATCTTCCACGCATAGCTGGACCGGGCGTCGCAACACACCCACAACTTGAGTCCGTACTTGGCCGGTTTGCCTGGCATGTACTGTCGAAACGAGCAGCGACCTTCTCGCCTCGAGAAGATGATGATGATGATGATGATGATGATGATGATGATGATGCGCGCGCATGCATGTGCATGTGCGTGTGTGCGCGCGTGTGTGTGCGTGTGCACGCGAAGAAAGATGATGATGATGATGATGAAGAAGAAGACGGGCACAAAGAAAGGAAGAAAGAAAAACAAAACAGAAACAAGTAAAATAAAAATACAAAGAAAGAAAAAAAATAGAAAAAAATAAACAGAGTGAGCCGTTTTCGTTTTCTCTTCGTTTTTTTTTTTTTTTTAAAGCTACTCGTCACCTTTGAAGGGCACCAGCCGCTCGTCCACGGTGACGTCCTCGCCCGGCTCATACATGAACGGCAGGCGGCGGGTCCACTCTCGCCACACCTCTCCGATCGGCGCCAGTTTGTCGCCTCGCCGTCGCCTGACATCCCTGGTGTCGCGGTCGTCGAACCTCATGGCGGCCGAGTACGCGCGGAACGTCTTGAGTGGCATGGTGGCCCTGAACACCCCCCTGCCCGTCTCGGGGTGCCACAGGCTCTCGCACGCCTCGCTCCGCGACCTGTACACGCCCGCCAGCAGCAGCAGACCCACGTACGCTCGAAACTCCGCGCGACCCATGGGTCGCCAGCCCTCGCGGGGTTTGAGGCCGCGGCGGCTCGCCTCCAGGTTCGTCATGGCCGCCACTCGATCTTCGAGGCTCGCGTCGAAGAACAGCGCGAAAGCGGCCGATGGCCCCGACGTCTCCGTGACAGCGCGTCTGGCCAGTGGCGTCGGCCCCGGAGGAGGAGGAGGACGAGGACGACGACGATGATGATGATCACGATGGCGCGGCGGCGACAACGTCGTCGTCGTCGGGTCGGAAGAAACCTCGAAAGGTTGAGCTCGTGTCAAGAGGTGGGACTAAGGCGGCGAACCCAGAACGCAGACTCATGATGGAAGAAAATAAAACTACTTTATTAACTTAAATAACAGACAAAAACAAAAGGGCTGACGAGGCAGCAAAGACTAACAAAAACTAAATCCAAAACTAGATGAAGGGCAAAACATGGCATGGTAAAGAGCAGACAAAGCGGAATGATCCAGTGAGTAGTGAATGAGAAAGACCGGTACTTAAAGACAGAGGATAATGAGGAAAATGGACACAGGTGAGAGAGAATAATTACAAGCAGGTGGAGATGGGCGTGGCAGACCTAACAGGAAAAGTACTGGGGAGGTGGAGAGTGACAGGGCATGAACAGGAAAACTAAACTGAAACAAAACAATAATCAAACACAACAAACTGAAAATACCAAACTATGACAGCTCGCCACATCACGGATCCTCGTCTCAACAGCATGAGAGGAGGAAGAAGAGGAGGAGGAGGAGGAGGAGAATGAAGAGGTTCTTCGTGTTCTTCGTCCGACGGCGACGAGACGGATTCTTCGTCGGAGGAAGGAGGTGGAGGAGACGAAGACGCATACTCGTCGTCGTCAACGTCGTCCGACCGTTTGTCCTCGCCTGTCTCTTTCTGATCATCGTCGTCGTCATCATTATCCGACGACGACGAAGAAGAAGAAGAAGAAACTTCGAGGAGGCTGCGGCTGCAATGACGCCTGAACACAAACACCAGCGGTTCGGAGGTGGGAGCCGACGTCCACTTGACTCTCCGTTTGGCCATTTATTTTTATTGAATGAAATACCCGAGGTAAATCCGGGATCAAGCGTCGGCGTAAATGATACGAAAAACACCGCGGTGACGTACTCCCACGTACCGTCGCTCGCCTCACTGCTGCTACTACTATTGCTACTACTGATACTGCTGCTACTACTACTGCTACTACTACTAACAACGAGACGAGGGGAGAGGATAGGACGGAAAGAAAGAAAGAAAGACAGACAGACAGACAGACAGACAGACAGACAGACAGACAGACAGACAGAAAGAAAGAAAGAAAGAAAGAAAGAAAGAAAGAAAGAAAGAAAGAAAGAAAGAAAGAAAGAAAGAAAAAAGAACAACCCATACGGGAAACAAAAACGTTTAATTTCGTTCGTCGTTGAGTTTGTGTTTGTGTACTTTCGCATTCATGAACGGCATCTTCGGGTTCCCCGCTCCTCCTCCTCCTCATCATCATCATCCTCTACCACAACCGCAACCGCCGTGGTGCGGCAGCGTTGTGGCCACAACGCCGGCCTTCTCCTTCTACGACGCGCAGCAGCAACAGCAACAACGACAAGTACTACAACAAGTACTACAACAACAACAACAAGTACAACAACAACAACAACCGATTCTCCCTTGCTATGACAAGGGACAATAACAACTATTACGCCGAAACCCAACGAGAGACCAGACGCGGCGTGGTGGCCGGGCTTCTTCGACGCGTGGCGGCGGCAGCAGCAGCAGCAGCTCTTCCGAAACAAAGTCGACATGGTGGATTTGAACGAACCCATGGAAGTCGATTGATTCGGTTTTCTTTTTTTTTTATTTTTTTTTTCCTTTTACTACCACACACACACACACACACACACACACACACACACACACACAAAGGACAAAGACAAAGGACAGAGACAAAAAAAAAAAACATCATCAACAATTTGTTTTTGGCGTTTATGTGTGTGTGGGAGGGAGGGGGTGGGGTCACCCGAGACCCCGAGGACGCCGCGTGAGGGTTAACATTACAAAACGAACAATAAGAGTAATCAATAAGGTTGGTTATTCGGATCATGCAAATGCATTATTCATCAAATCTAAACTGTTAAAATTTGGTAACATAGTGGAATTACAAACAGCTATTATCTTGTTTAAAGCCAAAAACAATTACTTACTGAGAAAAATTCAAAATCTTTATATAGGAAATGTGAATTTTAAATTTTAAAACACAGAACCACAAAGAAAGCTTTTATATATCAGTATGTGGGGTTAAGTCTCAGGTTAAGTTCTAAAACTTGCATGTATTTTTCTGCATCAATGGTGCCTTTCGGGATGCATAAGCTGTCCATTCCATAGGGACTAATGCACCCCATACCATCGGAGGGGTAGGCTTTTGAACTGAACACTGTTTTGCAGTTTGGTAAACTTCTGCCCATCTTTACTTCTGAGAGATTCAGCTTCTATAAAATGTTCTTTTTACAGTCAGTTCTTTATTTTTTATTTTATTTAGATTTGTAAAAAAAAAAAAAGAAAAAAAACAGGTGGAACTCAGAAGAAGCTGCTTTAGCTTATAAAGGGACCTCAAACCCAAAATACGTTACATTTACGAAACAATACAATTTAAACCATACCCTCAAACCAACATCTAGTCAAATCATTATTCTTATTTCACATCCCACACAAACATTCATACATTACCTTACCTAGTTTCCACATTACTATTTGTATGTGATATGACACCAATTAGACCTTATTACAGTAATTGAGGTCATGCTTCTTACAGCTGTATTCACAAAACACTTTATCAAACACATTAGATTATTCGGGGTGACTAATTCCTCCTTATACTTCCTATCCAGATATTATTAAAACATTATATTAGACATAATAAATAAATGATAATGAATTTTCTCTAGTGTATAGAATGTGATGTTTTTTATATCCAGTTTACTGTTAGTTATGCAACAATTTGAGTTAGTCTAAGTATAATGTAGCAGTTCATTTTTTAAATGTTTCTTAAATACTTTTAAAGAATATGATTTTTGTATTGTGCTGTTAATTTTATTGCAGATCACCGGACCTTTGCATGTGATGCTAAAGCTAGTGCTGGTGCTGATTTTTCCTTCTTGTATAATGTTTGTGGGTCGGATAAATTATTGGAATAAGATTGCAGAGTCTTTCAATTAGTTTATGTACTACATTAAACATCATGCATGTATTATGAAAATTGTTGCTCTGTGAGCTTCAGAAGCTTATGTCATAGTTTTGGTGTTTTGTTTGATTGTTTTGCTTTGTTTGTCTTTTGGTTTGGTTGTCTTTTAGGTTTTCTGTGTTCATGTCTGGTCACTATTCAGCTCCTCAGTGTTTTTCCATTCATGCCTGCCACGCCCACCTCACCTGCTCCCCGTCTTGTCCACAGCTGCACCCAATAATCACCTCTCCCTCAGTCTTTTAAAACCGGTCTCTGTTCACCACTCTTCACTCGGTCATTCCTCTCGTTATCTCGCTCCTTGCCTTGTTTGCCTTGTTCCTGTTTTGTTATTTTGTTTGTTAGTTTCCTTTTTGCTGCCACACCAGCCTTTGTTTTTTGTTAGTGTTTTCTTTATTAAATTATTTTTTCGTTACCTACCATGATTAGTCTGCGTTCTGGCTTCACCTCCATCTCCACTCCTTCTGACAGCTAAAGCCTGTAAAAGGGAGGACCGGTGGGAGCATTAAACTCAGACCATTATATGGCATGCATCACTTTCTTCTGCAAAGCGAGCATTTTATTAAGACATCTTGGATACGTGTTACACTGTATGATATTGCAGTAATTCAAATGTGGTTCAAATAAGGTTTAATACAAGGTTATGAAAGCTTCAAGAGGGAGATAATGTCGAATTTTATAAAACAAGCCCACCTATTTAGATAATTTAGTTGTTAATTCATCAACGTGTTTTTTAAAAATTAAAACATTCAATAATAAATATTCCTAAAAATTTGGTGTGTTGGACTCTTTCAATGATCCGTCTGTTGATCTTAATACATACATTTTCAACAATTTTTACGAGTTTTGGCAGAATGGAATATTATGCAGTGAGTTTTACTAATGTTTAATTATAATTTATTGCATTTAAGCCAGATGTCTACTCTTCATTTATTATATTTTGTAGATAATCCAGCTTTTTATGCAAAAATAAATAAATTTGTGTCATCTGCAAAGTTAATTTTGTGTAGTGTATCTGATGAATTTATAAAGTAATAAAAGTAAACAATGAAGAGAAGATTACCCAATATAGATCCCTGTGGTACACCACATTCAGTTGTTTTTAGTTGTGATTCACTGCTGTGTATTTGTATGTAGTGCTCCCATTCATCTAAATAGCTTCTGAACCATTTGAGCATAATGCCTCTAATACTGTAATGCTCAAGTTGTATCAAATGCTTTTGATAAAAAAAAAAAAATACCCACTCTGCATTTCCCATTTTCAACAGCATCATTTGTCTTCTCAAGGAGATCGAGAATTGCCATGCGTGTTGTACTCTTGTTCCTAAAGTCATACTGGGATGGAGTGAGTATGTCCAGCTTATCCAAATAGCCATAAAGCTTTATTATAAACAATTCTCTCAAATACTTGGGAGAGAGTTGGCAGTAAAGATTTTGGATGATAATTTTGCATATAATTTTTGGCCCCAGTTTTAAATACTAGGATGATTTTTGCAATCTTAATTTTTTTAGGTACACGTCATGTATTAAAAAAAGATGTATACAATAAGCAAGTGGTTCAATAATTTCAAACACAATAAATTGTATTGTTTTACTACAAATACCAGCCACCGTCCAGGCTGTGAGGCAGCTTCCTCCACAATACAAAAGTTCTGACTACACACTCTTCTAACTTTCCAACTAGCTGTCACATTGTCAATCACAATAAAATGTGACACATTTTTATTTCTGCTTCTGGTCCTGTTTCTAGTTATAATGTATCTCGATGTCAGTCACACAATTATAATGTGTGGTACTTTCACAAAATAGGGTCACAAAATGTCTGCAAAGACCAGTTTGTTTTTAGCTGCCTCTGACCAGTCACAAATCACTAATCAATATGGCTATGTCCCACATAAACATGAGCTTTGAGAAATGAAGCGAGGTATGCCGAACCAAAAGGCATGGAGCAGAATGAAGCTGCTTGGGGCACTACACAATAAATGTGCAGTGGACAACTCCCTCATGTAAAAAAGAGTAAGAAGAGTATACTTACTTTTATTGTTTAAGCTTTCAGTAGCAAGGGTGCCAAATTTTATTACAAAAAATCAAACAAAAAAACAACACAATAAATCAACACAAAAGTACAATTTTGTTCACACACACAAAAAAATGAACACTGAGAAATTGGAACAATATTTTGAGCATTGGCATCAAGTAAGTTTTCTAAATTGAGTTCAGATACTCTTCAAACAGTTATTTTCACTTTATAGCGATTTAACAAGGATAAGACTGAATGCAGTAACAATCCATTGTAAACAAATGGAAGACATTACTTTTAAATGATCTTAAATGTGATCATTTTTGGAGATGATATTTAAAATTTGGATCCAAGTTTGAGGTTTTACTTTTTTTTCACTGAAATAGACTGTTGATAATTCTGCCAAATTCTCAACTTAGTTTAAGGGCAGGTCAGATTAGAACTGAGCATTTTGTTTATCAACTTGTATGATCTTAAATGTCATAACCAGACCAAAACATTGCCTTTCATGACCAGAAGAGAAGACTTGAGAGTGCCTTACTGGTTTCTGAGTGACTTTAAAGAGATTAATCAGTCTTCAACTAAACCATGGAAAGATGGCAGGTTGAGGCCCGAAGTCCACTGATGGTTTGTAGGTCAGTGTCTTTGCCCTAAATATCCCAGGACTCTGCCACATACTCAGAGGTTAGACTCCTAAAAAGGTGTCCAGACATGCTTCAGAGTCCCTTCATTAAAGTCACATTGCCAGCACCACCATCATCGGCATAATGTTGATTTCTCTGTTGCATCTGCTCCACCAGAGTTTTCCTCTGCTCATTTGAACCATTTGGGCTGCACTTACAGTATATAGCACCTTTCTAGGAAACCAGGCCACTCAAAGTGCTTTACAATCGGCCCTCACTTACTTGTACACACACACACATACTCAGCTGTCATGTCTCCGCAGGAGGCGAGCAAGGCTCACCTGGTGGGGCTCTTCGAGGAAACCAGGACCGAGGACACATCGGGACAGACCGCTACAAGACACCCTTCCTGCCAACAGCCATCAGCATCTAAAAAAAATTCTTTAACGAAACCAGGATTATGAGCTACAACAACATTTAATTTCCCTTTGGGATTAAAAAAGTATTTTTGAATTGAATGGAATTTGATCTCCTGAGTCCTTTAAGTAGTGAACACCATAAAAAGTAAACAATACTGATTTCTGAGACTGGTCAGTCGATGAGTCTGTTCTCTGCAGCAGAGACAAGCTACTGTCCTCCTGTTCTCATTCAGTCTTTAAAATAGCCAGTTTACAACATAGATTAATGGATTTAACAATTGCACCTAAGGACATATCCACAGCTTTTGATGCTTCTTGAGCTGAATGACCATGTTTAACATCATGGTTTATAACCAACATATATCCAGAACAATACACCCATTACCTCATTAAAAAGTTTAATTCCACAAGTCAACATTGGACTAATCTGAGTTTCAGCTTTCTGCTAGAGACAGTTTTCATTTAAAATATGAAGACCCACAAATACAAAACTGGGCCAACCCATTGGCAGCTATTTTCCAATATAGGTCACTGGAGTCCAAAAAAAGTAGTTTTGTGCAATGACAGCTCTTGGTTTGATGTTTGAAGAGTGCTATTTAAAGTCCAATACTGCCCTAATTTATGTGCACACAGCCCTGTGACTCTCAGCTCCAAAAGACCTTCCTGCCAAATATACAGGAGAATTCAGCCCAGCATTTAGTCTGCTGTCTGCCTGACCCACTCTCTTGACACTCATCTGACATCATACTCACCGGTTCTATAATTCTCCACCTCTTCCTCTGGTACTTACAAGACAGTAAGTGAAAAGACTTCATTCATCTAAATTCCTAATTTTAGCCATAGATACCAGCTGGAATGAAAAGGCTTTGACGTGTGCTTTTGTCAGAGCAGTTAAAGGACCAACTCACTACCAGGTATGAACCCAACTCCTTGAATGATCTGATCAACCTCACCATTTGGATTCATAACCATTTGAAAGGTAGGACTTGTGAAAGAAGCCACAGTACCTGCCAGGTATGGTGGTACTGTTTACTTTTGCCTATAACTATCTGTGATAAAAGTTCTACTCTATCCCTACAGGCCCTGGTGGACTCAGGAGCTGAGCTGAGCCTTATTGATGCTGAACTGGTTATCAGGAGTGGGTGTAGTTTAAGGTGAGCAGACAGAAGATGACAACAGGGGACTCGGAGACTCAGGGTAAAAAGGTACTGCATTTTCTGCTCGACAGGGCGCACTGGATTATAAGATGCACTGTCAATGAATGGTCCATTTTCGAACTTTTGTCATATATAAGGTGCACCTCCCAATTATTGTAACTTCACGTGGACCACATGCCGCACTCCATTCAAAATGCACGATTTTGGTGCTGTGTAGCCGGTTCGCCTGTATCAGCATTTATACTGTATATTATATATGTAAAAAAGTAGAAGTCAATGCACAACCAGGGCACACTGGTGACTTCACTGCTGTGTAACTCAGCACGGGGTTCAGTGTCAGCTGATCTTGCTTTACTAATGCTGCACCTAGCTTTACTAACTCCAAAATGGTAGACTAGTACTAGTTGTAGTGTAGTTTACTTTAGATTAGTGTCCCAAATGCTGTCTAATATCCCCTTTTCAATTAGCCATATCAATTCTTCTGTTATATACTCAAAGCATCAGAAATCAGTGAAAGTGGCAGCCATCTTAGAAAATGGCTGCCATTTTGAAATTGTGCGTGGACACTCTGGCTTTTTTGAAGAGAGGGTTAGAGTAAGCACTGGTGCAAAATTTGGTTCTTGCATCACTAACTGAAGTCTATTTTTACTTTTTTGCTACACTTCTTCCAATCTGTGCACTGGAAACAGTCTTGGAGCACAGAGGCTGCATCCCTGGGCCACACAGTGACTGTTTTCTTTGTTGGTCTAATCAGTTTCATCAGTGGACGATATACTGGCGCCAGCAGAATGCAGATGTGGTCAGAGAGGCCAAGATGGGGGCAAGGAAAAGCTCTGTATGCACCGTGAATGGTTTAATTACCTCTTCATGTTCTGAAGAAGCCTGGTAATCACTCATTGATTCAGATCAGGTGTGTTGGAGCAGTAAAACATGCTGAATAGTGACCCTCGAGGACCAGGATTGCCCACCCCTGCTCTAGAGTGTTGTTTCTCCTCGTGGGAAAGGTGATATTCTGGTAAAAACTGGGCAGAGCGTCTGTCAGTTTTATGAGAGTAAAGTACCCTGCAACCACGTAAAATGCCTCCATAAAATGTCTATCAAACCATTGGCGGTACGTAAGCCAATCTAGCCTTAAGTAGGGCGCTGTGACGATCTGAGGAGATGACGGAGGCAAACCCAGAGTGCAGACTCATTTTAAATGAACTAATTTATTAAAGTAAAAAATAAACAAAACAAAAACAAAAAGCTGACATGGCAGCGGAGACTAAATAAACAACAAAGGCTGGAACATAGGACATAGGACATGGAGAGACGAAAACGGGAACGGGCACGGAGACAGAAAACCAGGAGCACAGAAACAATGAATCAGTATTGGAAGAAGTGACCGGGTTTTAAACACTGAGGATGACGAGGTAAGTGGTAACAGGTGAGTGGAGATAATGACAGGCAGGTGGAGATGGGCGTGGCAGGGAATCAGAGAGGGAGACTGAGGAGGAGTGAATGAAAACACAAACATGAGGGACAAAGACAGAACCCAAACAGAACAAACCAAAAAGATAAACAAAACCAAATAACCAAACAAAAATGAAACAAAACCAAAACAAAGAGAAAACCCAAAAGCCCCACAGGCGCAGGTAATCTGGGAAATTACGGGCAGCTGACAGCCGGTTCTAAATAACGAAGAACAACAATAATAACAAATGTAATACACCAAACTAGACATTACAATTGTACTAACACTGGGTGCCTTTAAATCTCAACTTAAAACCCATCTGTTTAGAATTGCTTATGGCTAAATTAGGGTTAGAGTGCGGGTTTTTGATGTCTTTGAATAAACAGTAAGAAAGAGAAAAACATCAATGTCACATGCTGTTTTTATTTATTTATTTATTTTTAATTATGTAAAGCACCTTGAAATGCCTTGCTGCTGAAATGTGCTATACAAATAAAATTTGATTGATTGATTTGATAACAATGAAATAATTTTAACAAAGAAAACAAGATTTTTTTGTGTAAGATTCAAGTATTGTTGTTTTTCTATGTTCTGCTCCTGCAGGTGGAGCCAACTGGATGCAACTGTCTTACATGACAGCTGATAATCACCACCTGTATAAAAGCTGAGCTGAGTAGAATTCTTCGCTGGACTGTTAAATGTTCAATATTTTTGTGGCCAACCTTCACATACCTGGATCCTGGCCTCCGGCCTCCTAAAGTGTTTCTTGCTGAAACTCTTAACTTCTGGAAACTGTAATAACACAGGTTACAAACTGGTTCAGTGTTCCTTCACCAAGTGTCTGACCTGCCACTCTTCAACTAATCCACTTACTTCATCTAAGAACTGTAACCTTTGCCTTGTCTTGGAATCCTCCAACTACCCCCTCAGCTCTACAAGCAAATCAGCACTATAGTAAGACCTGTCCGTTGCAACATCATCCTCAGTATTTGGGACCGCTACTCACCAATCCTCCTCCTTTGCAGATTCTCCTAATGCAGCCCATTACCTTCCCCAATAAAATAAACCACTTACCTTTTTCATTTGTCTTTGTCTGTTCTCAACAATTCAGCTCTGGGTTAAAACATTATATTGGTTTTCAAAATGACATTTTGCAATTTTTTTATGCTTGTTAAAGATATTTATGAATAATATAGAACACATTTATAATGCCGCAGTGTTTTATTTATATATATAAATGAGAGAAGAAGAGAAGGTATGGAGCTGAGAAGAACAATCTGATCACAGAGCTGAACCATGTCATAAAGGCAGCTATTACAGCTGATGGATGGACAAGTTTTGCTCAAGTCATTTACCTCACTGTGACATTGCACTATGTCAGGGAATGTCAGGATAAGGAAAAGGTCCTCAAAACAAAAGCAGTCTATGAATCACAGAAAGATACAGCCTTTGCAGAGGAGGTTGAGGAGATCCTGGAGGAGTTTGGAGAAATAGAGAATGTTGTAGCAGCCACTGTGGATAATGCAGCAAACATGGATGTAGCTGTTAAAAAACTAAACATCATCAAGCTTCCATGTTTCGCACACACACTAAACCTTGGAGCTCAAAAGCTGTACAGCTGCAACACAATTTTCAACTGGGCAGCAAGAATTTGTTTTCTGATTGTATAGATGAAGAAATCCCACATGGCAAAACTAATCCTTAAGGAGAAGCAGCATCTTCTTGGTAAGAATACATTTTAAATACTTTGATCAAAGTCAGCCAACATGTAAACGAATACATTGATATCAATGTAAAATGATAATATGATGTTTTGTTTTACATGTATACCTTTTAGGGCTGCCCCTGCACATGCTCCCCTTAGACGTGAGGACAAGGTGGAACTCTCTGTTTTTGATGGAGAGGTTCTGTGAGCAGTTTTCTGCCATCCAAGCTGCAGTTATAGACCCATGCCTAAGGAAGCCCATTGAAAAGGATAAGTGTGTAATGTTTGGGGACATGAAATTTTGTTGCATAAAGTTATTATTAAGATGTGTTTGTTTATATTGCAGACTTGCCAGAATTGAAAATGAAGACCTAAGGAAGGCAGAAGAGTTTATGATGCTGATGCGGAAACATTACACATCCATGTTTGCTGTGTCTAGTGAAAAAAGTCTGACCTGTGGCCAGATACTGCCCATCCAACAGAAGCTGGCCAAACATTACACAGTGCAAGATGTGACAACTTTGCATTCACCAGGAGCATCAAAGAAAACATTTGGAATGATCTTTCGAGACATTACGAGGTGAATTGACTGACATTTGTTAAATGGTATGGTAATATATATATATATATATTTAATCTCAGTTTTCCAAATTTTTCATTGTTTGTCCTTCATTTTAAACTTTAGGATAAGGATATCCAAGAATTTGTGGAAGAAGCAACTGTGTTAGATCCCAAATTTAAATCTAGACTGGATGGGGACAGGGTCCGAACTGAGACAGTGGCAGCAAACACACAGGCAGCCACAGAAGAGGTATTTGAATTTGAAAATAGCTTTGATTGTAGCAGATTTCTGTTGTGAGATTTCTTACTGTACACTAATTCTTTCATGCTTATTTTTTTAAGCTGTCAGAACTGGGAGAGACACTGAGGAAGGCAGAAGAGGATGAAGACTATGTAAGTTTAGCTATTTTTGGTAAAAGATGATAAACCGAAAATATTATTACACACTAATTTCAAACTGAACCTTGTTGATCACAAACTGTGGTTATGTGTATAATTTCAGATACCAACCACAAAGCAGCAAAAAAAGACAGCCCGAGAAGAACTGTTTGAAGAAGAAGACTGAATTTTTGTCCATACAGCAGCCCCCTGTCTCTGTTGCATAGCGAGTGGAACAAGAAGTCCAACTATAGAAGTCTTCCTCCCATTTCATTTAAAGAGAGTGCCACCCTTATCAGGTTCACAGGATTTGTCAAAGGTGAGTAACCCAGAAACGGACGGACACAGACGGTCTAGCAAAAGGTAAGTGTTTTTTTTACAGTGCTTGTAAATGTAATGGTCAGGATCTGGAATAGAGAGAGGAGTAGAGGTAAGTACTGGTTTTCTCGGTGGCAGGTCATAGGCAGATACCGACAGACGAAGTGATCTTACAGGTGAGGTGTGTTGCATTAGCTTGGAGGTGAAGTCCCGGATCCCCAATAAGTGAACGGTCCCCGGTGTCTCTCAGGTAAGTTGATCTCACAGGTAAGTTGGTAGGTTTGCAAACTCGATGGCACACAGGTAAGTTGGAGGCAGGCTGGCTTCGACAAGGTTTGTAAGGTCTTTACTTGAAGGCAATTCGGAGCGAAGGGAAGTCAAAAAGCGGAATCAGGAACTCTGGACAGGTACAGACACAAAAACGGATTAGTAATTTTCAGTTAGGTAAAACAGGTAACGGCTGAGACGGATTACCATCAGCGATCGATGCTTCAGCATCGGTCTGTTCCTCCAAACTGTCTTATGAACCCTTGTGAGGCTGATCTTAATTTGGAGCAGCTGTGTGTCATCAGGAAGCCGGCCAATCAAGGAGAGAGGAGGAGCACACCAGGCAGCAGAATGGCAAATTGCCACAGTAGCCTCCCCTCAAGCGTTGCCTTCTGGCGACCTGGGCCGCTTTTCCGGGTGTTCCTTGTGGTGATGAGTGAAGAATCCAAGATAAACGATCTCGGGATCCAGGACCTCTCCTCTGGCCCTTAACCTTCCCAATAGACCAGGTACTGGAAACCTCGGACACGGCGACAAACGTCCAGGATTCGTCTGACAGTGAAGGCGGGATGGTCATCCACCGGGTGGGGGGAGGCTGGTAGATGGGCACAAAGGACTCTCTCGTACAGGTTTGAGTTGTGACACATGGAATGTTGGGTGAATCTTCATCGATGCAGGTAAGCGGAGTCTGACAGCCGATGGGTTGATGACACGCTCCACGGGGTAGGGTCCAATCTACCTGGGTGCCAGTTTCTTGGGGGTATCTTTAAGATTTATATCTTAGGTAGATAGCCATACCTTCTGCCCCACCTGGTAAGATGGAGCCATAGAGCGGTGACGGTTGGCGAACTTCTCATTTTGCCGTGTGGTCTGTAACAGGGCCCTCTCTGTCTGTCTCCAGATGCGGCAACATCGGTGTAGGTGTGCTTGAACAGAGGGGACCAGGCTCTTGGCTTCTTGATTGGGGAAGAGAGGTGGATTATAACCCAGATAGACTTCAAAGGGAGAGAACCCTGTCGCTGACGAGGTGTGACTATTGTGTGCATACTCCACCCAAGGTAGATGTTTACACCAGGTTGAAGGGTTATTGTTTATTACACACCTGAGCATGGACTCCAACTCCTGCTTATACCTCTCAGACTGGCCATTGGACTGAGGGTGGTAACCCGAGGTGAGACTGACCTTAGCTCCTAACGCATTGCAAAAGACTCTCCAAACTTGGGAGGAGAACTGCAGGCCTCGGTCAGAGACAATGTCCAGGGGGATCCCGTGGTACCGAAACACGTGGTTCACCAGGAGTTGGTCAGTCTCGAAAGCTGTGGGGAGTTTCACCAGAGGAACGAAGCGGGCAGCTTTGGAAAACCTGTCAATGATTGTTACTATGACGGTGTTACCTTCTGAGGGGGGTAATCCGGTAACAAAGTCGAGGGCGATGTGAGACCAGGGTCGGGCTGGAGTAGGTAACGGTCGGAGGAGTCCTGCAGGTGGTTGATGATTGCTCTTGTTCTGGGCGCAGGTAGGACAGGCTGTAACAAAGTCTTTAATATCAGAATTCATGGTTGGCCACCAGAAGTGCCTCTTTGTGAGGCTAGAAATCAATCATAGTTTCATCTGTCACCCGGAAATCCCCGGGTGACAGATGAAACGATGATTGTGAGTCCAGTCCAATACCTTGCTGATGATGGATTGTGGGATGCAGCGTTTACCTGCCGGACCGGTACCAGGGTCAGGATCAGACTACTGAGCCAGTGTAATGGTATTCTCAATATCCCGTGTGAGATTGGCCAAAAACAGGTGGCGGGGATGATGCAGTCATCAACCCATCGGTCTGAGGGGTCTTTGAGGTAGTGAACTGTCTGGAGAGAGCGTCAGGTTTGACGTTACTAGAACCGGGCCTGTAAGTAATGGAAAAGTTAAAACGAGCAAAGAACAAAGACCATCGAGCTCTTGGCGTTTTGCCGGTAGGAGAGGTTTTTATGGTCAGTCCAGATTACAAATGGCAGTCCTGAGCCCTCCAACCAGTGTCTCCACTCTTCGAGTGCCAACTTTATTGCCAACAATTCGCGATCTCCGACGTCATAATTTCGCTCTGCTAGTGACAATTGTCGGGAGAAGAAGGCGCAGGGGTGGATCTTGGTATCCTTCTCCGATCTCTGGGAAAGCACCGCCCCAACACCAGAGTCAGAAGCATCCACCTCCACTACGAACTGTTTACTGGGATCTGGGTGAGACAGGATGGGTGCAGAGGTAAACCTTGCCTTTAATTTACCTAACGCCTTGTCTGCCTCAGGGGTCCAGGTAAAGGTTATGAGTGAGGAGGTGAGTCTGGTTAAGGGGGCCGCTACTTGGCTGTAGTCACGGATAAAACGTTGATAAGTCCAGGAACCTCTGAAGCTCCTTACGGTTGGAGGGAGTGGGCCAATCTGTGACAGCACGAACTTTCTCAGGATCTGAACGGTAGGAACCGTTATATCAACACATATTTCCCTCTTTACTTGTCTCGTGGCAAAGACACATTTTTGTGAGAGAAAAATATATGTCATTACACCCACATCTACTTTTTAATACTGTAATATTGTTTATATATGAATCCGCATTTGGGACCTGTACAACTGTAATTACATGGGTAAAATAGGGAAAAGCATTCAGTCAAACTGAGAAGAAACAAGAGTCAGCCCAGTGATTGTGGTCGTGGTCTACCGTCAGAAGTAAGTGGGTGTTAAAACCTGCATGTTTTACTGACCATGTTGAACTATGGAGAAAAAAAAGTTCTGAAGAAAACTCAGATGACCCAGCTTTCTACTAGCACCTAAACGCAACATCTACGCACAAATCTGGGAGCTCCCCGGAAGCGTGAAATGAGTCTCAAAAATAGTTGTGCACTCGTAACTGGATCTGTACATAACTGCAGTTTTGTGTGTGTGTATCTGGCGACTTGTGTGTACTTTTTCAACATTTGGAGGCGTAGGAAAAGTTTATTTTCTTTTTAAGGCTTACAATCATGTTTCACAGATACAACTATCCAAACCTACACACAAGGATGCTAACACGAGTTACAAATACATTTTACACACACACAAATCATTTTACACGCGCACAAATATTTTTACACACACACAAATCCTTTTACACACACACACAAATATTTTTACACACACACAAATATTTTTACACACACACAAATCCTTTTACACACAAACACAAATATTTTTACACACACACAAATATTTTTACACACTCACAGGTATTTTGAGACTATTTTCTCTCCATAGATTTGCAGGGGACAAAAGTTTCCTTTATGGAAGATGCACAGCCATGTGGTCTACCCTCCGCAAACAGAGTGCACAGTTTTGGATTAACTTATTTCAAACTTTTCTGGATGATGGTCACTTCACAGGAGATTTTTTGGATAAAAGCCTTATCCAATTCTGCTGTCTTAATCTTATTCAGGTAAAAGTGTGTACTGGGCACTGTAATGTCTGTTTAAAAAGTAGAACATGCAAATGTTATGGTAGCTGTAATAGAAATAAAAAGCTCTTTTTTATATCTTATTTTATCAGTTGACATAAGGGCACCTTCTTAGCACATTTACATGAGTTTTTATGCCAAATGGTTCAAATTACTGGGGAATCTGTTCCCCTGCACTTCCTTAGGTATGGTTTCAGAAAGCAGTTTTATCCATTCATTAATACATTCACAATATATTGGGGAATCATTTTACAAGCAGAATAAAATATTTCGCAGTTTGCCGGAAGTGCTATTTTGCTGTTCCTACTTGGTTTTAATGAGAGGTCACTTTCTATGAGGATACTGAGGATAGACTCAAACTTGTTTCTATGGATGAGATCACTGTGTGTTCAGAAGAGTGTACGCCAAAAGGCCAATATCACTACGATGAAACAGTCTCTGAACTTTGTTGTATGGTAGAAAATGACTGGGAGGCCCCAAGTGATCCACTTGTTGCCACTGATTTGTATATAAGGTTAAGAGAAGAAATACTTCAAAGTATTTGGCAAATTTCAGCGTGTATAAGAAAAATAAAACAGTGTTGCTGTTTGTCTCGATCATGCGATTAGATAGTTATTCCTGTCTGACAGATACACTTTACACAGGTATTGCATCTAATTAAAGACATTTTTGGTGCAAGCAAAAATTAAATTTTTTATGTCATTCTGCCAGAACATGGAAGTTTATTACTGTTATAATTTAAATGCAGAGTTCTGATATGACCTCACATTAGTCCTCAAGCTAGTATTGTGCTGATAAAAGTAAGACATACAGTTTGGTTGATGTTATTATTTCCCAATACATAGTTTGTTTTGCTTTCACACTGTCATTAGAAGGAACAATGCTGATGCAAAGTTAATTATTGTTCTATGATAATCAGTTATGTGCCAAATCTCAATCCTTTTAAATGGGTATGCATTCAACGGCATGTAAAAATGTATTTTTTCTTCTAACACAATGTTGTACTGTTAAACTAAAAACATTGATAATGTATGTGTGATTTTTTTGTCACTATGAAGTTAGATCAGACGAAATTTCTTTTGTTTTAATTTATTTAGAATTAACAAAACAATTTGTATTTGCTAAAGGGGATAACTGTCTTTTAAACTGTATGAACTGGGTCAAACCTTTTGGGTTTCCTTCCACAAACTTCTGATACATTAACTGACACATTTGAGTTAAATGGAGTCCCACTTTTGGATGTATTTTAAGGCCACATCTGAAACACACTGCTTTCTTGTTTGACCCTATGGGAAACTCAAAAGAAATCAGCCAAGATACAGTGGCTTGCAAAAGTATTGAACCCAGGGGTGGAAATTAGCACCCGCCACCGGCCAAATGCGGGTAAATATTTGAAGTGGCGGGTGAATTTGATCAACACACACGCCACTGTGGCGAGTTGGCAATTTGAACAGAAAAGGTGTTATTTGTCCTCTTGACATATAGGGG
>NC_051444.1:33555658-33563671 GCF_001649575.2 Kryptolebias marmoratus
CCAGCCACTATGGCTGGTGGACAAAAGTTTTAATTTCCACCCCTGATTGAACTTCTCCATATTTTGTCACATTACAACCACAAACATAAATATATTTCATTGGAATTTAATGTGAAAGACCAACACAGTGGTATAAAACAAGTTGTGTACAGTTGTGAAGTATACAGAAAATACATACAGTATAAAAGACAGTTATCCCTGATACTCACTACATGAATGTAAACTTCTGAATTCAAAAATCATCTTTTAAAAAATGTTCTCGCTATTTTTTCTGGCATTTATCAAATAGAAATAACTTTGTTAATTCTAAGTAAGCTAAAACAAAAAAAAGTTTGGTCTGATTTAACTTCAGACAGTGAGAAAAGAAATCTGTTTGTCTTTTTATTCAGTGTATGTAAATATCTGGTTTCAACTGTGTAAACTGACTAGCTCTCCATTGTATTCTGTAGCCACCTCTTTTCTCATTATTTATGACTGTCAACCCTGGCTCCAGTATATTTAAGCCTTGTATGTCTCAGCAAACTAGTCATGCATCAATTCAGGGAGCAAGTCCAGTCCTCAGAGCAACTATCCTGCAACTTTTAGGTGTAACACTTCTCCAACATACCTGAGTCAAATGAATGGCTCAATATTAGGCCTCCACAGAGCTGCATGACATGCTGATGAGGGGATGCAGTCTTTTGATTCAGGTGTGCTGGAGCAGGGATCCATCTAAATTTCCAGGAAAGTAGCTCAAGAGGACTGGACTTGGTCACCCTAAATTACGCCAACATTTCTAGTTTTAAACTACAGAGCATTTCTATAAACATGTATTGTTGTAAATGTTTTAAGCTGTTGTGCATTTTGGGGAGCTTTTCGTGCTATTACAATAAAGAGAAGCAAAAATTATTTACCCAAGACCCATCACCTTTTGTATATAAGCTCTGTAATGTAAGATATTCTAGCTCCTTTTCATGTAAATTTACTTGAGTCATTACACACTGATGCTGATGTTCTATACAAAGCCCTTAATGTGACATCACTTTTATAACCATGACACATATTAAACATAATTTGACTTGTATTTATAGCATCTCTGCACCTATGAGACAGAACAGTGCCCAGAATAGATACACAATTACAATTCTGAAATGTGTACCTTTAACTATTTTAAATAAAATGCTAAAAAGACAAATAAATGTCATTCTACCATATTACTGAGCTTATGTGCAGCAGTCTCAGGAATTCTGATTCCTCCCTTTTCATATTCACATAGTTAATTCTTTACCTATGTTTTTATATATTATTCTTTAAAGTGAACTATACTTCTCAATTAAATTATCTGATAACAGTCTTTAATTTGGTCGATGAAAGCCATTGCAAAATGCATATTAGAGGCTAGAGATTGGGCTATAGATTTAGGCCTGTTCAACTGAATGAGAAGCTTAATCAACATATTAAAAACCAAAATAGAAAAAATTATTGAGTAAAGTAACATTTTATTAGCAAAATATTACAAAAATCATTTTCTTGCTAATCTGACTAACATAGCCATTAGAATGACCCAACTTTTAAAACAAACTTTCAGATCTAATACAGCCCTGTGTTTTACCTCAGAACACTGTTGCTCTTGTGGTTTCAAAAATAACAGATCAAGTGATAATTGTTAAGAAAGTACACATACAAAAAATGCATAACTTGTCATTAACAATCAAATTCGTACAAATGTTAGATCAATATTCATTTTAGAACATGACAATTTGGCTTTAGGATGATCAAATAATCTCAGTTCTAAAAAAAACTTAACTTTTGAACGGTGAGTAGGGAGAGCTTACTTGGTCGGCGTTAGTTTTGGAACAGAGGGAGGTAGGTGTTGATCTGGGGTCTGTTTTGGTACTGGGAAGTCGTTCCAGTGGTCAGGAGTGCGAAGAGGTTCTTCGGTGCTTTGGAGGAAGCTCGGAGGAGGGCGGACAGGTTGGCAGCGGCTTGGAAGCGTCAGGGGAGCAGACGGACTGCCAATCGGACTTGGGCTGGAGATCGGTGTTCAACTTTCACTGGTGGGTGTGGGGGCTCGGGCATCCGTGGGGTACAGCCCAAGGCGTCACGAGGAAACAACGAGAACCAGGTCAGGATCTACGGAGATCACCTGAGGGGAACAGAAGCCACAGGAAAACAAATTACTCTCGGATCACAAGGAGGAGAGAAACAATGCAAGGCACTCAGAGCAGGCTCGGAGGGGCTGTGAGATACCATTACTGGCAACACTCTGGCGTTGAGGTACTAGCAGTCCGCTTCTCTTAATCTGCTGGTAACAAGGTGATTGTCCACCGGCGTGAGGATGCACTTCCATCCGAACCATTCACATACCAGTTTATGCCGATGTCTGCCTTGTTTAGTCCAAAGAAATTATTGCCAACAAAAACAACCAACAAAGTCAAAAAAAAAAAGAGGTCTCACTCCCACAAAAACTCCCGCCGCGCTCCAGACAGGCTTGTCACTTCCGTAACCCAGCCTCTCCCCGCGAGTCCTCTCTCCCAGCCTCCAGGGATGAGTTCTTCTTCTTCTTCTTGGTTTTTATTGGCGGTTGGCAACAAACTTTCAGTAGCATTACCGCCACTTCAGGGATGAGTTCTGGTTTGGCTGCAGCTTAAATATCCACCAGGTAGTGATCAGTAGTCATCAGAGACAGCTGAAGATAATTAACTCCACCTGCTACTTAGAGCTGTAATAAAGGTTAAAATTAAAGGTACAACAAAATGGAATCCTCACAACCTGTAACTGGCACTGTTTTTTGTTTTTTGGTGGTTCCTGATCCACTTCCATGCTTCCTCTCTTCCTCATCTCCTTTTCCTCTTCCATCTCCTCCTCTTCTCCTCTCCCTTCTTATCTTCCCCTTCTTCCTCCTCCTCACCTCTATGACTGACATTATCCTGTCCCTCTACATCAACTCCACAGCTGACACTTGCCTTTTCAGCTACTAATAACAATAAAAGCAACAATGACACATTTTATAGCATGTTTGCAAAGAATTCACTTTGTTATAACACCAATACAACATAAGATAAGAAAAGCGCTACACGCACACACACACAAATACACAGTAAATGAGTTCCTTACTGCAATGTGTTTTTCTTTAGCTGGTAAAAATAGCTATATATTAATGTAGAAACAGAACAGGAAAACAGACTCTTTCCTGAAATATGTTTTCTTTTGCAATAAAGAAACATGTTCCTTTTTCTGGTCAGTCAGTGTGGATTTATTTCAATTTTAGTTGATAAAGCAGATTAAAGATTTATGCACATATGGTGTGTATGGTGTAAGATCCCTAATAGACTGCCTTTAATGTTCTGTGTGCGCTGAAAAAAAACCTCTGTCTCCTGCCTCATTAATACGGTGGTTCACTTTGGGACCATCAACAAATCAACCAATGACAGTTAATTAAAAATGAATAACCTCCATGTCATGTGAACTTTCAACCAAGGGTTATTGTTGAATTTAGTGCTGGGCGATATAACGATACATATCGTGGGGACGATAGAAAAGTGTCTATCGTGATATATTTTCTTCTATTGTCTCTATCGTTTCTATCATAATTGTATCAATGATTCATGTAAATATTTCATAACGTAGGCTACGACGAATGTATTAGTGTTGTCATTTTGCATACATTCAGTTTATATAAGTGATAAATAAGAAGAAAAAATAACTATTTTGCGAAGAACCTCCGTTTTGCGACATGACGCTGCTTTACGTGTGGGTTTGCGACATGCTTTACGGCAGCGGCCTTCTGTGCGGCGCCGTGTTTTCACCATAAGTGCTGAAAGATGGAGACGCATGAAGTATCAAACTCGGGGTCGCAACAAGTAGAGACAGCTAGCAGGCAGCCCAAGAAGAAAGAACCAGGGGGACGTCTGTGATTTGGTTCAAGAAGTCCGACACGGAGCAGAAAAAGGTAATATGCTAACTCTGCTAATGCTAATGCTAACTGTGCTATTAGACTGTTTTCTCATCTGACGCCAGCACAACAAACCTCTTCTATCACTTAAAGAAGAACCACGAAAAAGAATATTTAACAATCCAAAAAGTGCAAGGTCAAACAAGTTGTGAAAGAGCCGGGAAAGTTGTGAAAAGTGAAACTATAGTCGGCCGAAGATAATGGAGTCTGTTGTCATTTGATACTGTTACGTCTAACAGGTACATATTTATTGCTGCACTAAAATGCAGCAGATCTCATTTGTGAAAGTTCAGTTAAATGTCACTTCAAAATAAAGCTTGAAAAAGGAAAGAAATTAGATTATTTTTTCATATTTTTCAGAGAATAACTGACAACGTACGTAATTGGGGTATATCGTGATATATATCGTTATCGTGATATAAAATTATCCATATCGTGATATAGAATTTTTACTATATCGCCCAGCACTAGTTGAGTTATTTCATTAGACTGGAGTAATTAGGAACACCTAACTGAATCTAATTTTAAAGCATTTAATATTTTTTATAAATGTTAATTAAAAATTACACATTTTTTTTCAATAGCTTCCATGTCTTGAGATGAGGTGATGAAAAATTAATGTTGAGTTGTTTCATTAGGTGGGTGTGTCTTATTAGTCCAGTCTAATGAAAGAATTCAACATTAATTTTCCATCACCTCATTTGTATAAAAATACTTTTTTTGT
The DNA here is from genome assembly GCF_001649575.2 of Kryptolebias marmoratus. Classification (NCBI taxonomy): domain Eukaryota; kingdom Metazoa; phylum Chordata; class Actinopteri; order Cyprinodontiformes; family Rivulidae; genus Kryptolebias; species Kryptolebias marmoratus. The sequence goes on from NC_051444.1 coordinate 33,560,317, forward strand.
ACTTGCTGGTGTTTATGGTTTTTGCAGAATTTTAATTTTGATGCATTATTTCTTTGCATTTGTTTTTTGTTTGTGTGTTTTGAAGTTTGTGTTTGTGGCACTTTTAACCATTTGGACTTCATTCTGCAATTTGCTGTATGTTGGCATCTTTCAGCCACCGTATCGAACACATCCAGAAACACAAACACACATAGGCCAAGTCTGGGATAGGATGATAGGTCTATGTAGGCAGTGCTTGCTAACCTTTGTATCCCTGCTGCTACCATGTCTTCACTGCCTGGCTGACTTTAGTCACACTGACCTTGGCCCCTCCACCACTGAAAATGTCTGGTAATTTAGCACATTTGGCTGCATTTTGCTCTAACTTTTTCTTCTTTTCCCCCCTTAGTTTCTCTGCTCCACCCATCTGTTTCTCCTTTCTTTTTAGCATGTTTGCTCACTTTACCCACTGTCCTTTATTTATTTTTTTCTTTTTCAAATTGGGAGGGGCCGCTTGCGTTTTTGACATTTGACTGTACCACCTGTGGCCGCAAGGGTGGTGGTGGGGGGATGCAGCAGCATTTTATGAGGGAAGAAACTGATCACCACTGGGCAGTTTGGCCTGAAACTCACTGGCTGTTTGGGAATCCTCCCTATAGCCAACCCACCCCTTCATACAATATGTAGATATGTAAGAAGTCCTCAGATGATTGGGGGGAGTGGGGGGGGGCTTTGTGTCAAGGGGCCTGGACTCCAATGATAACTGACTGTGAGGATTTGGGTTTTTGTGTTTTCGGTTTGTTGTTTTTGTTATTATCTGGTTTCTGTTTGAGTTATTGTTTCAGTTTAGTTTTTCCTGTTCATGTTTGCTGTCACTATTCACTCCTCCCCAGTCACTCTTTTGCCTTCCTGCCATGTCCATCTACACCTGTCTCTAGTCTTGTTAATTGCTTCACCTGTGCCCACTTTCCAATCACCTCCTGTTTAAATACCCGGTCATTTCTCCCACACACTATTGGATCATTGTTCTCTGTTACCTGTTGCCATGTTCTGCTCTACGTCTGATTTCTTCTTGTTAAAATTTAGTTCTTGTTTTTGCTGCCACATCAGCCTTTTGTTTTTGTTTGTTTTATTTTAATAAATTAGTTTTCCTTTAGTTTTTTAGTATAAGTCTGCTTTCTGGGTTCGCCTCCGTCACCAACAAACCTGACACTGACTGCATTTCCAGTTTTGTTTTGTAATGCTAGTGGGTGTGGACCCCAAGAAGAATAGTCTGGTATGGTAGAGACTAATGGGTATCACTAAATAGATAAATAAATAAATAAAAAATAAACTAATGGAAGCATACATAGTATTGGTCCAAGCACTGAACCCTGTGGAACCCGGGGACTAACTCTGGAGGATGAAGAAGAGTAATTATTAACATGAACAAACTGATAACTATCTGATAAACATGATTTAAGCCATTTTAAAGCCTTTGTAATAGAATATGGTGATCAACTGTATCAAATGCAGCACTGAGATCTAACAGGACAAGTATGGACACAAGTCCACTGTCTGAGGCCGTGATTATTACATCAGTAACTTTCACCAGTGTTTCTGTGTTATGATGAGCTGTAAACCCTGACTGAAACTCCTCACATTATGTCTGTTGTTCACACAATTGATTTCCAACTATTTTCTCAAGAATGTTTGAAGTGAATGGGAGGTCTATAATTCACCAAAGCTTCTGAATCAAGATCTCTTTCTTAAGTAAAGGTTTAATTACAGCAACCTTAAAGCCCTGTGGTACATAATCATTCATTACTAATGAATTAAGATGTGAGAATTCTGTTTGTTTCATTGAACCCATTTTGTTTTGCAGGTGAACTTGTGGCAATTTGCCATCATCTCACCTGGTTGCTGCTCCAGTCTCCCTGATTGGTTGGCCTGTCAACCACACACACCTGCAGCTGATCCTCATCAACGGGCTAAGGGTTCTTAAGGCAGTCAGCAGGAGCAGTTCTTTGCTGGAGCATCGTTTGCAACTTGTAAACAGTCTCGGCCAACTCTCATTTCTCTTAACTGAGAATTATTGATTTGTTGTTTTTCTGCTCTGTACCTGTTTAGTGTTCCTGTCTCCACCCGAGTCTGCTCCAACACCCGAGTTGCCTGCCTGATCCTACGAGACCCGACTGAAGCCTGATGAAATACTTACCTGAGAAACTGTAACCTGGAACTCTGTCTGTTTCTACTTACCTGGAGACCCTCTCACCGGAGCACTTTGTAAATACTCACCTGGATCACCTGGGACTGCACTGCCAAACTCAACCTGTTACCTGCACTTGTAAGAACTCACCTGCCAGCTTCATAGCTCCTCACTAATCTTACAGTTATTGAATCCTGAACTGAAACATTACCTTTCCCTTTCAGATCCTGACCTGTCACTTATTCTGCTGTGTAAATAAATTCACTTGCCTTACTTTGGTCTCCTGTGTCCGTCCGTTCTCTGGGTTACTCACATTTGGCAAAACCTGATAGAACTGGGGAGAACGTTTATCCACATGCTGGGTGGTGCTGCCTTCACTGACAGCTCCGGCTCAGCTGTTCTCTATAGAGCTAATGACCGTCAGGGCTTTATAAGGCAGAGCTATGACAACATTTCTTTGATGGCCCGTTGTTCAACTCGTGATGTTCTAGCCGCTGTTTAGTAAATTAGTCTTGTGTTGAAAAGTAACTCTGACCTCTGTCTGTATTTAGTTAACCTGGTGAACCTCCTTGTTTCCGTGTGTGTGTCATCTTGCTGGTTCTCGAGTTCTCTACTTTGCATGCCATGTATTTCCCGCTACCACGCAGTCCTAATGGATCACTGTTGGAATTACCTTCTGCCTACAATACAGGGGTAGTCAGCTCAAGGGCAAATGCATCTGTCTGGCTGCTCCTGCTCTCTCCATGCTCACCTGCTACCAGTATCTACCTGTCCATGAAATCCACATCTTCTCTGCTGGTAGTCACATCTTCTCTGGGAATCTGGAATCGTCAACCTCCTCTTCAGAAATTGACAAACAAGAGGACAACCTTAAGAACAGTCATTACTGACCACACACACACACACACTCTTTCATTATCTTAGTAATTCCTATGTCGGACCTATAGCGGGCCTTCTGGTACTATTTAGAAAGTTCGGTACCGTTATGCTGATGTAGATTCTCAGTCATCCAGGCCATGGTAAATTCAAAAAAAAGATTAAAAAACAAAAACAACTGGACTTCTATTCTGTAGCTGAAGACGTTTCGCTTCTCATCCGAGGAGCTTTCTCAATTCAGAAATAGAGAGTGTGGAGTTGAGCTTTTAAAGCTGAGATGTGATGTAAGCTGGATTGCTTGCAGATTGTTCT
>NC_051444.1:33564466-33574914 GCF_001649575.2 Kryptolebias marmoratus
AACGAGCCTCTATTGTTAGGAGAGTGAGAACAATTTGCAAGCAATCCAGCTTACATCACATCTCAGCTTTAAAAGCTCAACTCCACACTCTCTATTTCTGAACTGAGAAAGCTCCTCGGATGAGAAGCGAAACGTCTTCAGCTACAGAATAGAAGTTCAGTTGTTTTTGTTTTTTAACCTTTTTTTTGAATTCGGTACCGTTAGTCTTAGCATTATCATGTTTGAGCTTATTTAGCCCTCCTGTACATTTACTTTAGTTCTGTACGTTTAGTTTATCCTTTGCTCATACTTTAGATATTGTTAGATTCCTAATTGTTGTTTAGTTCAGCTTTAACTTTATCATGATTTCATTTAGATTATTTTAGCTATTTTGACTGTCTCAGTTCATGCTTAGACATGCCTGGTTTCGAGATTTTTATTTAGATTATCCTATATTTCATTTAGATTATACATGATTCATTTAGAATACATGATTTTTGTTTTTCTTTTTTGTTTCATTCTGTTTTTGTTTCTGTTGTAAAGCGCTTTGGTTCGCCTTGTTGCTGAAAAGTGCTATATAAATAAATCTCACTTCACTTCACTACAGTCAGAAAAGATTTTCTTACTTCAGTTGCTTTTGTCACTGTTCCCCATTCACAGACTTACCAAGTCACAATTGTCTGTCTCTACCAAAATAAAACTATTTTTAAAATATTACCCGTGTTCTGGTGGGAAGTTCTTGCTGGAAGTATTTACAAACCCTATGAAGCTATATAGCCTTCAATATGATATAAGCAGATCCAAAATGAGGATATTAATTTGGGTTACATGCATGCTCCCACAGCGGCCGATTAATTTTTGGCACAAGAAGAAGGATGAAAATAGGAAAGTGTGAAGTGCTTGAGTGCATAGGCTTACCTGGGTGGTAGCAAAGGTTAAGGGTCCAATCTTTAGGGTTATGATGAGCTGAAAAAAGCTGACATTGTCTTGTAATTTGTCAGAATTTTTGTCAATCAATTTTTATGCATGTCTGCTAATTGGTCCATATTACACGTGACCCATGTTGCAGGCAGCAGAGACGCTACAGTCAGTCAATCCAGTTTAACATTCATCCGTCTTGGGGCCTCGTGGCCACTAGGGGGCCCCAAGACGGATGAATGTTAAACTGAATTGACTGACACTTAATTCACATATAGGCAGGGCCAGCTTTGATTACAGATGATTTTTTATTTTGGTTCTTTGACGGGGGGGTGGAGGGGGTCTCACATGTATGAGTTTTAATCTTAAGTAAACAGTTGTTGCTACTTGAACATTATAAAACAGTTTATTCATTATTCATTCCTATACCTTGGTGTTCTTATTGGCTTCTGTTCAACAAGTATTCAACTGGGTAAACTTCTAAAATTACATACTAACATTTATTTTCTAATATAATTAGAAGGAAACCATTTAGACTTGCTAACACTAGTTAGGTTAACTATAAATCTGAAAGTTAAGCAAGCATTCAACTTAGGATATTTCACACAATCTAATTTTAAAAACTTAGGTAAAAAAATGAAAATTGTATTCAGGAAAATATTTACTAATCTTTTTTCTTGTCGTTGTTATGCTGGAATTTTACTAGGTGTGGGGAGCTTCCAGTAATGATAAAATTTGATTGTTACCATAGACACAATATATTGATAGACCAACTGTCCCCACCTTTTCTCGCTGTTAAGAATTGAATCCAACAAGATAAATTTTTTGGAAGCTGCCCAGTATGGGGCACTAGTTCAACATTCAAAATTATCACTAACAGGTCATTTCATGCTTTGTGATGAACTTGCAACCTTTACATGTCATTCATTTAGAAGATGTAACCTTTTGAAATACAACTGAAACAATGTTCACAATTTACAAAGTCAAAAATAGGGCGTGACCCCCCAACACTTGGAGTGCCATATCTTAGAAACCCTTAAGAGCTGAAGCCTATAACTTTACATATGTTCATTATACATAGAAACGTTCATCCAGAACAATTTTCACCCAAATCTGAGTCTGTGACCCAGGAAGGATTTAGGAGCTTCGGCTGAATTCATATGGAATGACCCAAACTCATTTTCATGATTTACCTCACTTTTTTGGTGTGAAATTCTGGTTGACATTTTTTCACGACCATTACTTTTTTATTTAGCTCACGTTTCATACATTTTACAGATTTTTCTCACAAAAACGTCTTTCATGTATAAAAGGTTTTTGTAATATTAAACATTTCTTGTAGTTAAATCTAAATGGTGTGTCTAAATTTTAAATCAAAATGGTAAATGGTATGTCCAAATGTTAAATCTTAGCTGTTGAATCTAAATGGTTAATGTTATATGCTTGATTTAAATATTTAGGAATGGAACAATAACATCATTCGGTTGTGCATAGCATTAAAGAGAAGCAAAGAGCCCATTTGTTTTCATTGAACAGGCTTTGTATTTAAATGAATTTACATCTTGTACCTGTGGTACAGCAGTTTGAATTGTAACTTCAACACCGGCTGCAACCATGCACTTATAGTCTTGCAGGGAAGCCACCATCTTCCAACCATCTGTTAGTCTTTGGCTGCTAAAGACTAACAGCTCCCACCTACTAGTGGTCATTACCTGTTAGCTACTGGAAGATGGTGGTGTAACAAGTGGGCAGTTTAATTTTGAGATTAAACTTACTATTTATTAGATCTCAACAACTGAAGGATGAAATTTGTTCATTACAGTGAATCCTTATCATAATATTGATAACAATTATTAATAAGCAGCCACGGTTTCTCTAAAAATAACTTTTATTGCTCATCATTATTGCACAAAGAGAAGAGATTATCTTTCCCAAAGACATAAACAGAGGAATATTTTTGAAACTTGACAAATACATTTATTGAATTTGAGCGGCTATTGTACATCCTGACTCAAAGTTGTAAATTTTTTTAAGGTAATACTTTAACTTTTTTTTTTAGCAAACATCAAATATAAATCACATTTAAGTTAATATTTTTTTGCAAAATAATGCAAAAATTAAAAACTAACTTAGCATAAAATGACATGCAAAGCAGAACAGTAGGTGGCAGTATGAGTCTTTAAAGAGCTAGGCCATCCTTGCTTACTTAACAGTACACATAATATCACTATTTTATTTTATACAATAATGGGAATATGTTTACATCTTTAAATCAGAGAGTCTATACGTATATATATATATATATATATATATATATATATACAAAAAAGAGAATGTTAACAAAAATCAGCAGTGTTTAGGCTGGCTTTTAAAGTTTTTCCACAGCCACACACGATCAATAAATGACTCTATTGTGGTTACAACTACCTTGGAGAATTCACAGGGACTATAAGGCACTGGAAATACACTGAAGTAAAGATAGCCTGGGGGGTCAGTGGGAGGGATACCCAAGTGATGCAAACACAACCCCAAATACACATCTTCTATATAAAGGGCTTTAATATGTCTGGATGCTTCAATGAGTTTTTCTGTAAGGTCCAGAGATAAAATGTAGCCCAGACCCAAAGTATAGGGAGGGTAAATTGACTGAGGTAAAATATCTTCAGGCACATACCACTTAGATTCTGGATCCCTCAAGACTGCAGCTTCATATGCCACAAGACCTGTCATATAATTTGTCTTTGGAGCATCTAAGAGCATTTTGACCAGATTGTGCACATTTAGAAAGGTGTCTGAATCAATCTTCATGGCATAAGAAGCAGTGGAGCAGTACAAGTTTAGCCACTCCAGCATCACCATGGTCTTGATTGTCAAATTCTTGTAGCAGTCCACAAAGTCACTCTGAATCAGGTCTCGATGCTCTTTGCTTTCCTGCAGCAGCTGCTCATGGACCTGCTGAGTATCTTCTCCAGTTTGCATCCCCAGCAGGAAAAACAGCTTCACCACTTTATCTAGAACTAGGTTCTCACTTCCCCAAGTTCTGCGGATGACATCACGGTGAGCTCTGTTACTTGGTGCCACTTGAACCATCAGAACTACAAAAGGCTTCTCCTGCTCACATTTTTGAGGCTCGTTTATCACAAACTGATACTCATAAGGATATTCTACCAAGTACGGTCCAGGAGATAGGTAAGGAACAGGTGTAGAAAACAGTATGTGTAGCACCTGTTGAATCACCTCCACAGTATCTGTAGTTTGATTCTTGATATTTACCTCATGTGTTGGTGAAATGTTCTGAGTTTGAAGAAGTGCAGCTGAGGTGGCTTCAATTGTAAACCCAGCAATATCTGCAGCAGCTGTCGGCTCAGTATCAAATCGATCTGTGTTGCTTGAGGAAACATTTTGTTTTACAAAAGGAAAGAATAGTTTTGTTGAATGATTTTGCATCCATCGTTTAGGGTTCCACTCAGGTGGCATGTCCTTTTTGTTTGCGCAGTTTAAGAAAAGCACAGCTGCCAGAACCAGAATAAAGAAGAGGAAATGATGTCGTGACAACCATCTCTTGTTTCCAAGTCTGTCATTATTCATTATTTTCTGGCTGAAAGAAAAAAACAAATCATTAGGGAGCAACATAGTTTTATCAGTATCAAAGTATTAAGTGATATTAAGTTTAGTGCCTTGAAAACCTTTACCTGACACACAGAAAAAAAATGTAAAATATTGCATTTCACTTGTTAAAATAAAGCTTGTGTATTCAGGTTTTTATTCAGCTAATTAAACTCATGATTCTTGTTCTCTGCTTCTGTTTTTATAAAAATAAATTCCAAGAGGAGAAAACACAAAGCTAACATACCTTTGTCTGTCCTTAGCAACACCACGCTCCATGTTGACACTGTTAACTGTAAACGCAGCTTTCTGCATTTTTTTTTTCCAGCAGAAACAGACAAAAAGATCAATGTTGCTCCTTTGAAAAATTTATGGCGGCTTCAGTAATCAGTTGGGACTCACCCATCTGTTATGACAGGGTGGAGCTGCAGAGACAGGGGACAAGCATTCCAGACATTAGTCCTGGCTTTTACTGCCTCTGCTGATCGAGTAACCATGGCTCTGTGGTTCTTTTATCACCTTCAGGACCGCCACACCTGTGTTTGCTCCGCCTCCTGCTCTAAATTCTCCACAGGCTTTAGGATCGGCTTTCACTGTCTGAGTTGTTAGTTATTTATCTTGAGTGTGTCATTCAGCCTTTGTTAGAGTAAAAAAAAGTAAGCTTGCTAATATTTACCTGCTCACAACTTCATTCTTTAGGTGAATTTATTTTTGTTATTTACGGTTTAACCTAGTTTGTTGGACTGGTATTCCTATAGACAACATGTAATACAGATTCTTGTGATGCATAACTGAAAGTGTGAACAGACATTCCATTTACTTTTAGGTGTCAGTCTTAATACCTTTTTAAATAGATAAGCACTTTTCAGTTTGTAATATCATATTTATTCAGGCACAATGAACTTTTCCCTTTTACTTCTGATTTAATTTTAGAATTAAAGAAAAACAACTTATAATTAAAAACATTGAGATAGAAAAAAAAAGTTCTCAGATGTAAAGAGGGGGCAGTTCAGTCTTTAGATTAAATTCAACGTTTATTGACAAGATCCACTAGTGGGACCTGGTAATTCAGCCTCGACACAGGAGTGAAAAGTTATTGTAACTTTATTAAACAACTGAAAGATAGTTGTATTCAGTAGCAGGAACGCCAGCAGCAGCTCTGGGGAGAGAGAGTGGCATTTGGTGACCCAAAAAAACCCCACAGGAAGTTGGGATTTACGACGGCGAAAGCACTAACCTGGGTCATCAAGAGCCGGAGAGCGGTGTAGGCCAACTGGGGTGTTGTAGCCGAGAGGTAGGTCACTGGTGTAAATCCAGGATCAGAGTCAAACGGGCAATGGTCATTACCGGGGAGGCAGAGAGCGACAGACTCTTCCTAGGGGTTGGCGGTAGGCTAGAGTCCGTGGTACAGGCAGGGGTCGAGGTCCAGATATCCTTCAGCCAGCAAGAGTCAGACAAGGGCAAGGCACAGGGGAGAATCCAGGAAACAAGAGCCTGGTCATGATACAGGAGGTCAGTTAGAGATTGCTGGAAAACTATTTGCATGGCGCGTTCGATAATCTGGCACTGTAGGTGTGGAGAGGAATATAAAGGGAAAGGAGCAGGTGAACTGAATGAGAGTGATTAGTGACAAGACATGGCAAAATACAGAGAAACCAAGCATGAACATTACAGTTTATCAGATCTCAACAACTGAAGGATAGCATTCATTCCTCACAATAAGGATAAAACCAAATTTTGTCTTTAATATTTATTACAAAAATAAAGCTGAATCAAGAAAATAGGATCAACATTAAACAATTAAGACAACACAACAAAAAAGAAAACTAAAAATATGAGTTTAGAGAATAATCCTCTGAGGAATGATTATAAGGTAATTACTTTGAATGAGGATTTACCAACACCGCAACAAATGCTACTTTAGTAATCTAAGGTGAAATGGGGATGATTAGTTTATCTAAACCAAAAATAATTCTTTGAACAGAATATTTGAATTTTAGGATTTATGTTTGAAGTTTCTTACTCATGCGATCATTTGGAATACTTTGAACTATTAAGTCAGGTCAAGTCAAATTTATTTATATCACACTTTTCAGCAACAAAGTGATACAAAGTGTTTTACAACATGTGAACACAAAAATACAGAGTCAAAACAAACACAACAACATCTAAGATAATCTAAATGAAATCATAAAACTAAACATATCTAAAACTTGGGACACTAAATAAGACATACGAGCTTAGATAATCTAAATGAAATCATGATAAAGTTAAAACTAAACTAAAGGTACCTGAAGGCTAACTAAGAGTACCAAAAGCAAGCTAAGAGTTAAAAACATTTAATAATAGGCCAACATGATAAAAGCTAATTTAAATGAAGTCATGAAAACACACACAGCAATTAAAGTTAATCTAAAACATGAATCTAAATAAGACGAGTAAAACTTATCCAAAACAAGTCATAATAACTCATACGAAAGTTATACTAGAGATATACTGAAGATAAACTGAGGAAAACCAACTAAGATATAATGAAAGCTAACATAAACTGAACTAGGATTTAAAAACCTCAGTTGATCAGACATGATAAAAGCTAAACCTGAAAGGCTAACTAAGAGTTAAGTACATTTTAATAAAAGGCCAACTAAAATTGTCAGTGAAAAAATAAATAACTAAATAAATAAAGTAGGGAGGAAGAAACATAGACAGAGATATGAGACGGGCCCAGTAAAGACATTGAGATTAAGGTGAGGAACGCCTACAAATACTGTGCCAGATAGGTCTCTGTCTGTCTTCATAGTTCTGAAAGTGATGAAAAGTTTTATCAGCTGGTCCTGTGGAGGGGAACCGGCACAGATCCACAGGTGTCCTGGGGTGGGGGGTGGGGGTGATGAGCGGAGAGAATCAAGTTTACATAAATATCCAGGAGAATTTTGAGATAGCCCTTTCCCATTTCCTGGTCAACAGTTTTTACCCTTTTATTATTTTCATTCATTATCTCCTCAAAATAGTCTTTCCATCTTTCCATCACACTCTCCTCACATTGCCGTTTCTATATCTAACAAGCCGTAAACTATCTGCACAGCCTCATAATCCCATCTACTCTCCTTTCACAGTTCCATTTCTTCCTGTCTAACCTCTACCTCTGAATGGCTTCCTACACTTCAGTATTCCACCATCAGGTTTCCTTATCATCTTTTCTCTGTCCAGGTAATACACCAAGTACCTACCCACCTGTCATCTGAAAGCTCTTTCTTACCACCCAGAGCCTTTAACTACTCCTTCTGAACTCCTCATAACATTCTTCCTTCCTAATGTAGCACCCAGCTTAATGCCAGCTGGGCATCACAGGTTCCCAGACAACAAGGAGGAAAACAGTAAAACAGCACCAAGGGAGGACAGTTCAATCACGCAGGATTTTTATTCCCCTAAAGGGGTAAAAATGCTCCATTTTATCTTTAAATGTCAGTAAAAACACAATAAAAGTAATAAAATGTTTCAGTCCAGAACAAGCTAAAATTGTCCTACAAGGGCAACGTCCACAGAGTCCGATTGGAACAGCGAATCCACTGTGCGACACTAAGCTACCACCATTTGGTCCTCTTCTCTGATTTTACTATTTTCCTCTTCTTCACAACAGCCATCCTACATACCACCATCCAATGCTGTCTGGCCACATTCTCCCCTGCCACCACCTTACAGTTCCCAGTCTCCCCAGGTTACTTCTTCTACAAAGAATGTAGTCTACCTGCCTCCACTCTTCTTCTCGTCTTGCCCCCTTCTTTTCCTTGATACCAAACCTGTCCATCACTTCCTCATCTCCTTTGTTTCCTTCATCAATATGTCAATTGAGCTCTGCTCTGATCACCACTCTCCCCTCCCTAGGAATAGTCTCTACCACTTAATTTAGAGCCTCCCAGAATGTCTTTTTCTCCACTGACAACATTCAACCTCAGACCTTCTACTTCTACCTTCAACTATATTACTCCATCAGACATGCCTATACTACATTACTTGCAAACTCCTCCTTCAAGTCCACCCCTACTCCATTTATCTTCCTATTCAAACCTGTGGGGATCCTAGAATTTTGACTGTCTATAATCTTCATTTTTTCAGCTCCTGGGAGGCAGGGCGGAGCCAATTACCAGAAGCTGTGGCCCATCTCCTAACAAGGTGCTCCTGGTATTTAAGGCTGGTTGCAACTTCTAGTCCTCGCTGGAACACTGTCTATACTATGGCACTGTGACTGGCTCCTGCAACTCTAAGGTGATTTTTGAAAGACCTTCTAACCTGTGTTCTTCCTGTTCAATCCCAAGGTCCATCCTGCCACCCTCCAATGACAACGTTTTCCTCTTAGTCCCCCTGGTCTCAGCATACCTGGAAGTTCCCAGTCCCCTCTCTCTCCAAGCGTGGAAAGCAACAGACACCAAGTAAGCTACTCAAGTTCTTGTGGATCAAAACTTCATAAATCTTTACCATCGGAAACTCACCATATCTCCTCCTCTGCAGATTCCTCCCAAGCACCAGTGAATTCACCAATTATAAATAAACACTCACCATTTCCAACTATTGTCTCTTGTGTCTCAGTTGGAGCACTGGTTACTAATAATCATCCATGATAAAACCATGGTAAAACAGCTTCAACGCTGCCTTAATGCTGCAAGTCCTACTGCCCTTCCACTTGGTCTCTAGCACACATAATATGTGTACCTTCCTTCTCTGAATCATGTCAGCCAGTTCTCTGCCTTTTCCTGTCATTGTCCCCACGTTTAGAGTTGCTACTCTATGTCACACATTCTTATCTCTCCTCTTCTCCCTCTGTTTCCTAGCACATTTTCTTTCTTGTGCTCTTAAACTAACCAGCATCCTGTTTGTCATCAGCACTGGTGGCTGTTGTTGTTAACTCAGGCCTCAAATGATCCAATATTGTCATTTAGATGTACTCATGTGTTTGTTATGGCTAAATGTTTATTTTCAGATGCCCTTCCTGATGCAATCCTCACCATTTACCTGGGCATGAGACCTGCACAAAATATACATTGGCTTGTGTTTTCTAGTGGCTGGTTTGAGCTTTTGGACTGACTAGATGTGCTGAAAAGGTAGACTGATACAGTCACAGCTTCAGCATCATTGGCATATACTGGTCTTTCTATACTCACTTTAAAAACCCAAAGCAAAAATGTTTTTTTTACATAGGTTTACCAGGGCACCCATCTGGAGCCAGGCCTAGATGGGATCTTGGCTCCTGGGGCTCGGCCATGCCAAGCCAGAAGAAGATACAGGATGCCACCTCCATGTGGGCCCACCACCTGGAAGGGGGATTGCTGAGGACAGGTGCCATGTGAGCTGGGCAGAAAACAAGGGAGGATTCCTGGCCATGTTGATTCCCAGCAACATATAAACTAGCTCTAGGGACATGGAATGTCACCTCACTGGCAGATAAGGAGCTGGAGCCGGAGCTGTGTGTGAGGTTGAGGAATGCCAACGAGATATGGTTGGGGCTCACCTTTATGCACAACGTGGGCTCTTTAACCCAACTAATGGAGAAGGGCTGGACTCTTTCCTACTCTGGAGTAGCCCTGGGAGAGAGGCATCAGTCAGGTGTGGGGATACTCACAATTTTGTCTGGTTCAGCACTTCTTTGCTGGAAGAGATGCACAAGATGGCTCCAGCTCATGGTGCACTGGAGTCCACAGGTGCTCCAGAGGGCAAGAAGGTAACTTTGAATTTAATTCATTCAATTCAAATTCAAAAATACTTTATTAATCCCAAAGGGAAATTAAATGTTGACGTAGCTCATTTAAATCAAGGAGTTATTATAGATGGTGATGGCTGTGGGCAGGAAAGATCTCCTGTAGTGGTCCGTTTTACAGCTAATCTGAAGAAGCCTTTGACTAAAGAGACTCTGTTTTCCGATGACGGTCTCATGAAGAGGATGGTCAGGG
>NC_051444.1:33575636-33582059 GCF_001649575.2 Kryptolebias marmoratus
GTTTCAGACAAAGCAGATCAGGCTGAATTGTGTTAAATGCACTGGAGAAATCAAAGAACATGATCCTCACAGTGCTGCCTGCTTTGTCCAGATGACAGTGGGTTTGTTGAAGCAGGTGTATGATGGCATCTTCAACTCCAACTCCATGGCGATAAGCAAACTGAAGGGGGTCCTGATAATTTAATTTTGTGTGAGAGACTCTTTGAACCAGTATTGCAATAACAAATGTTCTGTTTTGCTTTTTAATTTATGAGGAATCCACCAAGGGATGTAAGTCACCTACAAAAAGAGACAAGACAAGCGGCTTGTGTTAGAATCTTTGTGTGTTAGAATGTGTTAGAATTTTTAACAAAGTATTACATGTTTTCCATATTATTACAGTTTTCTTTATTTGAAGTACGGTGATGGTCACAGGTTTTTATCATTATTTAACATAACTGCAGATAAATTACAAATGTTACTTTTATGAATTCTGGTGGACTCTGCATGGTTTTGAATGTGCTTTAAATGTAAAATGTCAAATGTTGATACATATATGCACACATGACTATTTCACAGAGATAATCACTGACATAAACATATACTGTATACTGTATATTTTCCATGCTGTCTATTTTAATTTTTAAGTGCAGGTAACAAGGATCCAGATGACCAGGGCAGCAGCTTGCCAGCCAGGAAGAAGGGTCCATCCAAAGGAGGTCAGCGCAGATTTGTCTGCCAGTGGACTGCAGCAGCTAGGTAATTAATATCTGCACTCTGCACTCATAAAAAAATGCTTCTTTGATTGTTCTTTTCCCCATAGTGATTACAAACAAAAATGATTAATGATCATGATTAGTGGTTATTCATGTAGTTTAGAGAAAGATGAAATGTGAAAGAATTAATTTGTAAAAGAAATGTATTAATATATTTACATTATTTTCTGGTGCTATTACAGGATTTACCTGAGCTAGGGGCAGCAGCAGTCTACTTGTTTGGTCGGTGAGGGCAGCACATTCCCAGGCGGACATTCCCTGTCGTTTATTTCCTGGAATCAAGTGAAAACTCTTCAAATTTGGATTCTGATGATCACGAGGACCCACATGGCTGACAAAAAAAATGCATCATAACGACCGAGTTGGGAACGTGGAATAGTGAGAAGCAATTATCCGCAGATCACTGTCATGACATCAGTACACAACAATGCAAGTCACGGCAGGAGAGAGCAGACATTGCCAACTCAGTGTTAATTCATTAAAAACGTGAGAACGCTTGAGGGTAACATTTATGCACTCTCACACCAGAGTAAACTAATAAATCAACAGCAGTTTCAGACTATGACATTTGCTTAATTACATATGGATTGTCTATATTTTTTTCATTGATAATAAACTGCATTGAATCATAATGTGATCCCAGGCTATCAGGCCCATATGTCCAGCACATACGTATGACACGAGCGCATTCTCACTTGAGGTATGCTTCTCTGTGGCAACGTACTCCTCTCCATTTGCCTTTCTTTTAACATTAAAAATAGTTGGGACTGCTCCTGGCAAAAGGTCCTGCTTCTTTGCCATGAAGCCAATCCACAATATTAATGAGGGCTGCAACTACTCCTCTTTGAAGTGGTCCAAACTCGTTTTCAGATAGTATTTCCCACTTCTGAACTTATGTATCCAAATCTGAAACCCTAGAGATATTTTCTGGCCAGTTTGATAATGATAACATAATTACTATAATTGAGAAATGTAGCTTGTGCTCAAAGTTTGTTCTTTATTTTACAGATGTACAGATGCTCCCTTCGCTCATACAGCGCTGAAGAGTCGTACCTGGTGGTGAACAAGTACTGTTATGGTTCAACATAAAGGTGTGTGAACTGAACTGGATAAACATGAATGTTTGTTATATAATTATCAGTTTTATAGTTTTTATATTTCATTTTTAAAGGTTAACTTTTTTGTGAAATATATGTTTTTATACACCAATGATGAATTTCTGGAAAGTCAGTAATCTTTTTAGAAACTATAAGCTGCGAGCAGAGGGGGGTAGAGTACCCAAATGTGATACTCTAGTAAGAGTACAACTACTTCAATACATTTTTAGTAATAAGTAGCTGTGCAAGAAACTACACACGTAAGACTAACAAAGTATTTGGTGAAATGACTACTCTTAAGTACTGAGTCACTGATAATAATGTCTAATTTAATATTTTACATTCAATTAATCGGACATGAATAAAAATGAAGTTATGTGTAGTGTCTGGTATTTTAAAACCTAACATGAAAACATTAGTACAAAACAAATAATAAAGGTAGAAACACAATTCCATATAAGGTGTTTTTCAAAACTTATTAAACATTGTTTTACAGTAGCTAATATAAGTACTTCCATTGACAATATATTGTGTTTTCTGTGTGATTAATCTGTAAACGACACAACGGGCTGGGCAGATGTAAACAGTAAAGCTTGAGCACAAACAAGAAGTGTGACTTTTAACAAACCACACATTTGTCTCTGTGTCTCATGTATTTTTTTGGTTAAAATATGTTACTCATTCAGTTAAGTTACTCACACAGGGTAGTGTATTCAGAAATTTTACCCAAGTAAGAGTATCAATACTTACAACATTATTTAAGTAAAAGTACAATGTGTGGTATTGCAAAACTACTCCTAAAAGTGAATTTATTCCAGAGAAGGTACTCAAGTAGTTTTAACTCAGTAAATGTAATTAAATACTACCTGCCTCTGGCTGTCTGAGCAATATCACTTGGACAATGGAACTTCATTGTCTGCAAAAGATTTATGTTATCTGGAGGCCATTGTGACTTTTAAAAGTAATTGGTAAATCCCACAAAAATATTTTAATATTGGTAAAGAGTATACAGTAAATAATTTCAAATTTACCTTTTTAAAACCACTCACTTCTATATTTCCTTATGTGTTATGACCTTTAGCATTTGTGTTTGCAGCTATTACACTGTGAATTGTTGTCCTTGCTCTATTTTGAGTGTAAATTGACCATTTCTTGCATAAATATATCTGCACAATATATATTTGTTATTTTTAATTTTATTCCTTTCTTTTGGTTATTGCAGAATTCCATATCTTCAGATGCAATCTACCCTGTAAAGTCACATCTCACTTTCATTGCCTGTACTGTGTGAGCTTCACAGGGAGTGGAAGACGAGGAGAGGACCATCATTACCACTGTGACGGCATACCTGGACACTGCCCTGACCGCCAATACTTAAAGCACTGGGAATATTCAGAGCTTTTCTATATAAACTTTGTTTCACAAATTGAAGTTGTTACACATTCTTGTTAATTTGTTTTATTGTATTAAATGCCATTTTAAATAATTTTTGGTGAAATACATAGGCTTTTGGAATTGTGCATTCATCTTTTTCTTTGTTTACAAAATGTGTTCTTTAAATGAAGCCTAGGCGTAAATTCAGACTGGAAGACCTGCTTCAGCCTCACCTGCATCTAATCGCTGCGTCGAGCACCTCCACTCCAGCCTATCAGCATTTGACCGCGCCTCCAGCGTATCCAATCAGCGAGCAAGCCTTCGTTTAAAAGGACTTCCATCATGGCCCCTTCCGTTCACCAGCCGAACTTCAGCCTGCCTCCACCTCCAGTTTCCCAGCTCCCTCAAGCTTCCTTCCCCTCTTCAACCTCCACCACCAGTGTCCGGCCCGGGGAAGACGCCTCTAATGCTCAACCTGAGCTTCTCCTCGAAGCGCATTGCTATTGTCGACACTCGTGTCTTCCGCCGAGGTCCGAGCGCCAAATATCTCATGTCATTCATGTCGATGTTTTTTCACATGTCAGTGTGAAAAAAATGCATGTGTCTTATTATATGGTGTATGCAAACTTCTAGTTTCAACTCTGTGTGTGTGTGTGTGTGTGTGTGTGTGTTTGTATATATATATATATATATCAGAGTACTGGCAAGAATTTAAAACTACTTTCACCCCTGGACGTGACAGTAGGACCAAGTGGCCACTGTATTAAATGTGGCTGTAAGGTCAAGCAAGATCAATTAGCTGTGGTGCCAGCCTAAATTGAAACTGAAAGTTAATCAGTTGTAGAAGGACTTCCAATTATGACTTTCTAAAAGTTCTGTAATGCTCTTGCATTCAGAATGATGAGCCAGAGACAACCGGGCACTCACATCCGTTACTGTGCAATAGCACAAAGTAAGCACAAAACACAAGCTGTTGTCACAGCCACAACTCACACTGAAGCCACTTAAAAACAGCCCTCTGATTACTTGCGATGTGAGGGTACTTACTTCTCTCTGCCTTTTGCACCTTTACTCATCCTCTCGCACATCACACACACCTAGCTTAACTCCTTAAAGGCACAGATATTACAGTTCTATCATTCAGTGGTTCATTAGATATTTTGCTAAAAGGAAGACAGTGGTTGACGCAAACATTTTTTGCAAATTTTTTAAGCAATGTGTAGCTTTTTGACTATGTGTTGTGAATGATGCTTAACTTCTCCCACACCAAGCTTTAGTTCATCTGTAAATTTGATAAAATTATAGTCAGTTTTTGTTTAAGCTAGTGTCAGTGATGGTGGCCATCTTTACTTATGGGGACTGCAGATGTTAATTAGTTGTAGATCTAATGATTGTTTTCAGAGATTTTATTAAAAATTGTCCAGTAGTTCTTGAGATGTTTTGCTAACAGACAGAGTTGACTCCATTAAATATTGGCAAAGTTTTAAAAACAGATATTACACAATGAGTTAGGCTCTCAGCTTCTACTACACCCAATTTTATCTCTATATTGGTGAAATTGAGTTTAGCCATTTTGTGTTTTCTAATTTTGCCTATCTGTGGCAGACATCTTGAATACGATTGATTATAAAATGTAATTAGCTAAAGATTTTCATTTAATGATTACTTTCTGCAAGTTTCTTTAAAATCCATCCAGTGGTTCATGAGATATTTTGCTAATGCTACACACAACTGAACACTCACACACATACACACAGTTTGGTGATAATTAAAGTACTACTCTTTTTTTAGTAACTTGTGTAAGATTTGTAAACATTTCTTCTGCTTTTGGGGTTAAATTTCTAAAAAGTAGTTTCACAATTAAACATTTTGTTTTAATGTTGATGCAATAAATAACAGACTGAAAAAAATATATTTTTAAGAAAAAAGAGGACACACAATTCTGGTCTTTGATTTTAGAGCCTTTGTTTGAGCTTTTGTGTTTAGACAGAGATCAACCAACAACTCGCTCTGAGCAGCAAATTGTTTAAACAGTCTTTAGAGATGCAAAGTGCAGCAAAGAAAACTTTGGTCTAGGCCATTCTTGCATTGTTTGGCTTCTATCGCACAGAAACATGCACTGTGTGATAGTTTTACTACATCATGAACTGTTAACAAAAATTCAGCTAGAAATCATCCCAAGCTCAAAGCTGCAGTTTTAAAAATATTTAAAAGATTTAAAAGTCTCGATGAACATCTGAAACATTTCTGTCCAACACAAACCATTTTTTGTTTAAAACATATTTATATTTATTGCCACAAAAGCAATAAAAGCAAATGCAAAGACAGGCAATAATGTTTTCTCCCCAAGTCTGTGTGTTTGTCTGTACTTTTAGTAAAATATCTCATAGATCACTGATTGGATTTTAATTAAACTTTTAGAAAGTAATCAGTAAATTTGTATTTACAACTGATTAAGTTTTGGAGTCTGTCATGACGAGGGGAGACAGAGGCAAAGCCAAAATGCAAAATCATCTTTAAAAGAAACAAATTTATTAACTTAAACAAACAGGAAAAACAAAAAGGGCTGATGTGGCACACTCTTAGAAATGGCTGTAAATTTACGGCGGAATTCCAGCAGTAACATACTGTTATTCAAAAATACGGTAGGATATTGTCAATTTGATGTCGTCTTCTGTTGTCACAATCAAGACTGGTGACTGGCAGTAAACTACCGTAAAATAATTGTACAATACAGTTTTTTTCCTAGGAAAGACATTTTACTTGTATTTGCATCTTAGAGAACCAGCATTTAAAGTCAATATTAAACGGAAAGAAAAAATGCTTTCCATAATAAATCTTTTAGGGAATGAATGGAAATCTACAGAGCAAAATCAAAAGTGTTCGATTAACAGTGTTGGTGTTGTATGTTAAAAATCCAGTTTTAATTCAACACTTGTTTAGTCACCAGGCAGGAAGCAAATCTGCGACGCCGCGTTCGTAGCAGGTGTCGCAGGTTTGCGTCGCAAGTATGCACACCCTACATCAGGGTTGTCCAAAGTCGGTCCTCGAGGGCCGGCATCCTGCATGTTTTAGTTTTCTCCCTGGTTTTACACACCTGGATCAAATGATGGCTCATTAGAAGGCCTAAGCAGAACACTGACTTGCTGAGGAGGTTGTTACAACCACTAGGGAGAGAACTAAAACATGCAGGATGC
>NC_051444.1:33595407-33602008 GCF_001649575.2 Kryptolebias marmoratus
AACTACTGGCAGCTACAGACGCCAGTATTTTACCGTTCTTTCGAAAAACGGTGAACTACTGGCAGCTACAGACGCCAGTATTTTACAGTTTTTTCGAAAAAAACGGTAAACTTCTGGCGTCTGTAGCTGCCAGTATTTGACTGTAAATTTACAGGATTATTTCTTAGAGTGCAGCAAAAGTAACAATAACAAAATATTCAAACGAAGGGGCTGGGCATGGCAGGACGAGACAATGCAGATCGAAAAACACAACAATGATCCAGCGAGGTAGTAGAGAGAATGACCAGGTTTTAAACACAGGGGATGATTATGGGAAGTGGGCACAGGTGAGTGATTACAATAACCGACAGGTGGAGATGGGCGTGGCAGACAATCAGGGGCAAACAGAGGGGAAGTGAATACTGAATGAAGCACAAGACACAGACAAGAAAACAAGAGCAAATTAAATCCAAAAGAAAACAAAACAAAACCCAATCCTTACAGAGCCATTCAAATCTAAGATGGCTGTCATAGCCAACTGACTTTAGAGGATAAAAATTAACATAATTTAATCAATTTCACAGGTATCTGGTGTAGTTGTGGCTGAGAGTCATTCACAACACATTGTCCAAATGCTACATATTGCACAAGATCTTTGCTTAAAACTGTAGCTTTTTGGCATCAACACTGTTTGTTAGCATAATATTTCATGAACCAATTGACAAGTTTTAATGAAGTAATCATACAGCACACATTTACAATGTAACTTTTGGAGTCAGTCCAATTCAAGATTGCCATCACATCTAGTTGACATTACAAAACACAAAAAAAGAAAATAACTATGTGAATTGTACAGATATTCATCTAATATTTAATGTGGTAGAAGCTGGGAGTCATTCACAATACATACTCAGAGTGAGAACTTCCAGTACTGCATGAGATCACACATTGTTTTCCAGGTCTGTCCAAAACAGCTACAATTGTCTTTAAGCACATGATCTTAGTTTTCAGCTTTGGTATGAAAGGTGCCAAGCAATATGCATTCCTTCAAGGAATGCTTTAATTAACTAGTCCTCAAAATACGTTCCTCTACCATTCAGACCTACCTGTCTGGGATCAACTTTTTCCTTAAGTTGGTAATGGGTAACGGCTGCCTATCCATTTCACATTGTCATGTACCCATGCTTCTTAAAGGGCGCAAGAAGCAAGAACCTTCAGGCACCACTCATCGACTACCGCTCACAGCAGATCTTCTTAGCTGTTGCATCTTCACGTTGCACTCTGGCTACTTATTCCCCTTCTTAGACTGGACTTTAGAATCCATGTTTCTATTAGCCTTCTTTGGCTTCATTCACTACTTAGAGTTCGCTCCATCCTCATACAAGCGCAATCCTTCTATTCATTCATGCATTTCAGATTTCTCCATCCACAGTTATAACACTCTGATCTTCACTTTCCGAAGAAGTGAAACTCATCAGTTTGTTGACTCTTGTCCAATTCATCTCTTCTGCCTTAACACCTTCCTCAGACCGTATGAACCGATCTCTAACTATGTTCAGTCCAGGCTTTCAGCAAACGCTTCACCTCAGGATCAACTCTTCATCACAGAGTCAAATCAATCCACTCGATTCACCAGACATCTCTCGCAAGTCCTATTGAAGTCGGGCATCTCTACCGAACATTATTCCACCCATTCTTTTTGCATAGGAGCTGCTGCTACAGCATCCGGCCAGGGTATCTCAGACTAGACCCTTCAAACATAAGGTCGCTGGTCTTTCCAGGCATACCGTTCTTACATCCGCAATAACCTCAGTGATTTACTTCATCTTCACTCTCGCCTCAGTTCAGTTTAATTCAGAATCTTTTGGGGGTCCTATATAGGCTCAGGAAATAAAATAACTAAGTTTCCTGAAGACTATACCCCCACGCCGAGTCTTCATCTCTCTAGCCCTCCAGCATTCTCCCTAGATGACCAAGCCAAACTCTTTCATCCCTTCACCCCTTCATCCCCTTCCCACAATGAATATTTTGTGGTGTAGTCCCTGTTAGTGAATGAAAATTAAAACAAGTTCACACATTTTCAGCTGGTAATTATTTTCATACTGAAAACAAACCAAACTGCTACATGCTTCTTTTTTCCAAAGACATATGGAAAAAAATGATACAATTCAGCGGTTTTACCAACATAAAATAGTAAGATAAACTCAAGACCTGTGAAACTGAAGGATCTGTTTTGTGACGTTCACAAGTGTTTGAAGGTCCAGTACACCTTTTCATTATGAACGCATACAGAGGCCGAAGAAGAAAGACAGAGTTAACTACAAATGTTCACATCACCACCAGAGTGCCTGTTTCTGGTGTTGTTGAGTAGCAAACAAAGAAAACCCAGCTGTGTTGAACTAGTGTATAGTTAAAGAGAAAGTTTTGTCATGTTTGAAGTGATGTTCTGTCAAAAAGTTATGAATAGTTAAGGTTAGAGACACCCAGGGCAACCCTTATGATGGACAGCAGTGGCTCAAGACGTAGGGGTTCGTCCTGTGACCGGAGGGTCGCCGGTTTGAGTCACCGCTCTGTCTGTCTCAGTCGTTGTGTCCTCACTGTAAAGCCAAATTTTCTTTTACAAAATAAGCTATTATTACTAATATTTTTGTTATTTTGCAAAAGGCGGGACCATTACTAAACAAAATGTGAATTGTAAACTACTCAAAATGAGTATTTGCTGTACTAATGGCTCTGAGCGGAGATACCTCTCATTTACATGTTTTTACCAGTTTTGGGAGAAGCTTGTCAGTGAACACCTGAACAACAAGAACAAGAAGAAGAACAGTGAGCCCAATGCATGTTTCTTCTGACTGTTGGCTGCATATCTCATTAATGTGATGAGGTGGGAAAACCAGGTCAGTATGGTTGATGTAACAGTTTATCGACATATGTTAAGAGCGCAAATTTGATTCCATTGTCATAATAGTTCTACTTGCTAGGTAAAATAAAATTTTGTCATCCTCACATTAACGTTAGCTATAATATTTTTATTGGAGTGTCAATTGCATCATTTTTGCCCTGTAGTCAATCATCCTTTATTATTATTTTGGGATTGAATGGATTAGTAGTTAATGCCTGCAGCAAACATAAGCTAATTGCCTTTCACAGATAGCTAATGCTGTTAGCAGTTGGTAACGTTAGCTTTCTGCTGCTTACAGAATAATTTACCACATGCTTTAATTTTTTTGTAACTTTGACAGTGAACGTTCAAACCAAGGGCTGTTGGTTCTGTAGCATTACAATGATTCCTGGCACTGTATGTGCCATTCTGCCTTCTGGCTGCCTGTTGTGCTCCTCCTGTGTCTCTATTGGTTGGCTCAGTAAATCACCCACAGCTGCTGCAGATCAGGATCAACTTCACCTGTGTACTTAAGGCAGTATGGAGGAGCAGATCAATGCTGGATGGAACTCCCCAAGGCAGTATAATTAGTCCTATATTATTTAATATAATGATTAATGATATTTTTAGTAGTATAGATAAATCTTTTGGCGTCTCTTTATTTGCAGATGATGGGATTATTTGGAAGAGGGGAAGGAATATAAAATTTGTTAAAAGGAAATTACAAGAGGCGGTAACGAGTGTAGAAAATTGGGCATTAGAATGGGGATTCAGATTTTCAATATCCAAATCAAAAGTAGTTGTTTTTTCAAATAAGAAATTAAATATTAATATCAATCTCAAATTATATGGGGAAGAAATTGAAAGAGCAGAGGAATTCAAGTATTTGGGTGTCTGGTTTGATAAAAAACTTACGTGGAAAATACACATAGATAAAATAGTAGGGAAATGTAAAAGAATTCTAAATATAATGAGATGCTTGAGAGGTAAAGAATGGGGGGCAAATAGAAAAGCGCTAAAATCAATCTATGTTGGATTAATAAGATCAGTTATTGATTATGGAAGTATTTTATACAGCTCAGCTTCAAGTACATTATTAAAAAAAATAGACAAAATACAATATCAAGCTTTAAGGCTTTGTTGTGGAGCTATGAAAACAACTCCAGTCTCAGCTCTGCAAGTTGAGATGGGCGAAATGCCACTAGAGATTAGGAGAACACAAATAGCCATAATATACTGGGCCAATATTAAAGGACATAATGAAACTCATCCTCCACTAAATACTCTCCAACCTTGTCAAGAAAAAGAAAAGAAACAATTTGATAGTTTTGGATGGAAAATCATGAATAAAATTGAAGATATAGGAATGAATAGTTGTCAAATCAGTCCTGCTGTTGCTCTTCCTATTATCCCACCATGGATCCTTGGAGAGGTCGAAGTTGATCTAAATTTATTAGGAAAAGGGAGAGAAATTGAAAGTACTGAAGTAGAACATTATATTGGAAGGAAATACTCAGAATACATACAAATTTACACAGATGCATCTAAAATGTTAACTGATAAAGTAGGGGTGGCTTTTGTAATTCCAGATTTAAATATTATGAAAAATAAAAGAATAAATGATAAACTAACAGTATACACAGGGGAGTTAATGGCAATCCTCATGGCTTTAGAATGGGTTGAAGAAAGTAGGGAGGAAAAAGTGGTAATATGCTCAGACTCAAGTAGCGCAATAATAAGTATTCAAGAAGCACAGTCCGAATCAAGACAAGATATTATAATGGAAATAATGCACGTAATCTTCAGGGTTAAAAACTATGGGTCAGAGGTGAGATTAATATGGATTCCTGCTCACATTGGAGTGGTAGGAAACGAGTTGGCGGACAGGTTTGCCAAAAGTGCTGCAAAAAAACCTAATATGGAGTTAAATGTTAAAATTAGTAAAAAGGAGATAAAGAATATAGTAAAAGTATATGGTAAAGATAAATGGCAAGGACAGTGGGATAGAGGAAGTAGTGCCAGGTTTTATTACAGTATCCAGGAAAAAGTTGGGGAATTAAGAAAATGCAATAGAATAAAGAAAGAAGAAGATATTATATCGAGAATGAGATTTGGACACACGGGATTAAACAGCACACTCAAAATAATTAATAAACATAATACAGGTTGTTGTAGTCAATGTGGACAATTAGAAACTGTTGAGCATATTTTTGTGGAATGTAATAAGTATAGAAATGAAAGAGAAATATTAAATAGGGAGTTAAATAGAAATAAAAGTACATTAGAGATTAAAGAATTGCTTAAAAGATCATCTGGAGATGTAGTTTTTAACAGCATGTTTAGATTCCTGAGAAGAACAGGGAATTTAGGAAGGATTTAAGTGAAGTTGAACATCTAATCCATACTCCAATTCAGAAGGTGGCGGTAATGCACCTAAAAGTTGTTTGCCAACCGCCATAAAAAAACAAGAAGAAGAAGAAGAAGAAGATCAATGCTGAAGCATCGCTCTTTGCTGGTAATCAGTCTCAGCCGCTCATAACTTAAGCTTTTTTAGAAAATAGTAATTTGTTCTTGTGTTGTGCACGTACAGAGTTCCTGACTCCACGCGTTGCCACCCCGATCTGCTCCCAGCCGTCTCTGAAAGAACCGAAGAACCACATCCGCAAACCAGTCTGTACCTGAGCCTGCCTGCCTCCAACCTACCTGGTAACCTCCTCACCTGAGCTGCACCTTCTCATAAGACACCTACCTTTGGAATCCGGATTCGTTCTTCCAAATGTCTCCTGCTGGATCCACCCGTAAGAACCGACTCACCTGTTAGGCCTTTAACCTCCACACCAATACCAGTAGTCCTGATACTTACCCGAACTCCTCTTTTCCAGATCCCGACCTTCCCGTTTGTTAGCACTGTAAATAAATATCACTTATCTTTCAATCGTTCTCTGTGTCCGGTCGTTCCTGGGTTGCTCTTCTTTGACAAAACCTGCAAATCTTAACACCGTAGCTGTGAATTTTGCTTGGTAGTCTGTGTTAGTTTGTTAATTTTTTTTTTCTAACCGCCACATTGGATTTGTGCGGTATGACAGAGTATTAGTATTACGAGAATAAAGTCATAATATTGCGAGATTAAACTCGTACTAGAATATAGTCATTATATTACTAGAATAAAGTTGTAATATTACCCCTCCTCAGCAGGAGCTAGTGGTGCAGTCCAATTATCCCCTGTGTTTTTAGGTGTGCTATTCCCTGGCCTCCATCTTTTGTCGGGTAACTCCCAGGAACCATGCCAGGTGAGAAACTGGTAAAACAAACAAAGAATTAATCATAAGCACAAACCAAAGATGAGCATGAGTTGATAAAAACACAAGTAACTAAATGTGCGCGCTTACAAATAGAACTAATGCATTTAAATCAACATTTTATTACAAATTAAAGTTTCAATATGTTTAATGAATGAATTAGGGTGCGCGAGAGTTACTGACTTTAGTGGAGTGTGGCCATGGGTTCGGCCATCACAACACCAAACAAAGAACTGCAGGAGTCTGGAGTTTTTGTTTTTGCCTGCTATTTCCACCTGAGATCCAGCAGAGGGCGCCTGTCATCAGGAGGAGCTACCAGCAGGTGGTTCCAATAATCAGCTCATCAAGGGAGGCTTAAAAGGACTCTGCAGCCAACACTTCACCATCAGAGTGTTTACCTGTTTGGTATGTGAGTACCCTCTAGACCTACTAAACTTCTTGG
>NC_051444.1:33602108-33610030 GCF_001649575.2 Kryptolebias marmoratus
TATATATATATATATATATATATATATATATATAATTTTATTTTTTTGTGTGTGTAATTCCAGAGCTTTACAGTTGTATTTTTACACCTGCATGGGAGCTCTCCTTATTACAGAAAATATTCAAGGCTGCAGCCCTGAGTGTCCATGTCTAACCACATTGGCTAAGAACATCATTTGTGGCTGTCAAGGTGGGTACAAAAGCTGAGGTGGACCACAAAATAATGTGCCTAAAATACAGCTTTGCAAGCACAAACAAAAATAGACCTGTTAGTGAAAAAATAAAATGAATGTGGCTGCTTGATTCACTGGTTGCATGCTTAATTCAAAGAGACAAAATTTGATTATTTTTTCACAATGTTGGGTCACCAACAATTCTTCAACAGTCACAGCCTAGTGACATACTGACTTAAGAACTAACTGAACTAATTGCCTCAGAAAATCATTCTCATAGAAATTGTATTCAAACACAGCCTGCAGGATTCAGAACATCATTTTTTTGTTTGTTTTTCTAGCATACAAGCTCAGCACTAGGTGATTTTGGGAGTTAATAGATTTAATTCCAGTTTTATGCTTACTGTTGCTCTCAGTGCACTGGAGGTCAGCAATGTACTAAAGACTAGGGTTGTATAATATATTGCAAATTCATTGTTATTGCAATATCAATGAGTGCTATATCAATATTGCAAAGGACTGCTTGAACTGCTATAAACCATAGATCATTAGTTATCATCATATAGTCCACCAAGCTGCTCATCCAGAAGCTGCCCTTTCAGCACCTGGTCCGGGAGATCGTCCAGGAGTTCAAGACCAACCTGCGCTTCCAGAGCTCGGCCGTCATGGCTCTGCAGGAGCCAGTCATCAGTTTTCTCACAGGAGCCCCATGACCTGGTGGGGCTCTTTGAGGACACCAGGATCGAGCACACATTGGGATAGACCACTGTAAGAGATCCTTCCTGCCCACAGCCATCAGCAACTATAACAACTCTTTAACAAAACCAGGGTTATGAGCTACAACAACATTTAATTTCCCTTTGGGATTATTAAAGTATTTTTGAATTGAATTGAATTGAATTATATTTCAAGTACCACTGATTCATGTTCAATCTAATGGCTTCTTACTGGCCTTCATGCCCACACCTGGTTTAGATGATGGTAATGACAGAAGAGAAAGTGAGGATTTGGGAAAATGTGTTTTTTTTCTTGCAAGTGATATCATCATCTCAACGTTAAACAATATCCCACATTGCAAATTTTCCTTATATTGTGCAGCCCCAGGACAACAGGAAAGAGTTAAATTAAGCATTCTACTTTTTGTGTAAAGTTACCATATGCATTTTTGCCTTTTTATGAGAACATTAAATCAGTTTGGTTTGGTTTGTTTTACTTACTTTTAAAAAATGTAATGAAGGAAAATGTTCATACATTTGATACAGTGGGATTCTTGCTCATCTTCTGTGGAGTTTTAAAGCTTTCATGATAATAAATATATAAAAAATATCACATTTCCTGTGAGTGCTACTTGAGCAACAGAAGCATGATGCAGAAAAATAATTAATTCTGGTGACAGAAGCTAAAAAAAGCGAAAGTGGGGAAAAAATGATCTTGTGAATTTCTAACAGAGGGAGCAGCTCTGTCTGGTGTTCTTTTAAAGTTCAGCTTGATCCTCTGTGGCTTACTTTAGTTGACATTCAGTAGTTTTCGGTTCATTAGCTCAACAAAAATCTGCAGCTTTTTATTTGTTTCTTGGATAAATTGTTGTTCTATGTTTCTTTCATTTATCAGATTTTTATGTAATGGCTATCATATTCTTGGTTTTTTAATGATTTGTTTTTTCTTGTTTTAGCAGAGTGGATTTTCTTTTGAAGGTTTTGTATGAAGTCATTGACTGAAGCAGAGACGCCTCTTTGTCACCAGTCATCAGTTTTCTCACACTGGGATTTACATGAGTGATTCTGCTGAGGACTGCATTTTCTGTTAATTGGCATACAGGCCAGTAAGGTGTGTTCTCCCCAAGTGCTTCTCATGTTGTTATATTCTGATGCCTGTTTTCCTTCTTTTTCTGGTTCAGGAATTTTAGAAGCTGTAGTAGAAACCATTTATATGAGCACAAAACCTTTTTGGTGCAGGTTGGACAGCAGCATGGACTCTCATTCAAAGTAGTAAGCTGTAAAAGAATCCTTGCAGGCAGATCAATGCTGCATTGTGGGGATTTTCCTGGTGTGTATATTTATACTCTGTGAAATGGGATTGTTTTTGGTAAATGGAAGAGTACACATTTCTCAAAAGGACAAATTTTGACCAACAAAGTTCTATTTTTTTTATATAAAGCTTTGCATTCCAGATTAGGCTTGATGAGCTTATATGTGTGAATGCTGATCTGATGCTTGTATTTGTGCAGTTTGCTGGCATTTATCTTGACATACACTATTCTTTTCTCATAACAGAAAGCAGTGGGTTGAGATCAACAATCAATGTTAACAAAAATATCTGAAATGTTTTGATCAAAACAACTGAATAACCTTTGGAGTCAAACAAATTTAAGATGGCCATCATAGCCAACTGACCTTAGAAAACTGTAAAATGGCTATAACTCAGTCAGTTTTACAGACCTTTAGTTAAAATTGGTGTGGTAGTAGCTGTTCATCACCCCCAGTACATATTGAGTGCATATTGTGCAATACTTTCACCTAAAACTTTGGCAGTAATTGTTGGCATTAACCTCGTCAGAGATATAGTACCCCACTTCTTATCAAACTAAAAGTGACAGGTTTATGACAACTCTGGACAAGAAACCTCCGACTCTGCTGGCTGACAGGCCATCTACTACTGATGCTTCTGCCTCAACAAGCCTTGACAAGGCAATCGCACCCTCCCTGGAAAATGACTCCACTCTTGTCTGCGAAACTGCGATATCCATCTATCAACATTCTGACCGTGCAGCGGACGCTTTACCTGTGTAGAGCGCACTTACCTCCACCCGATTTGCTGCACCAGGAGTGGTGTTTAGAAGCATATGGTTTCAGCGGTTCATGGGGCTACGTTTTCAATTATGAGAAAGGCAAAGTAATTCTGTACCAGCTGGAAGGAGGCGAGAAACTGGGGCCGTTATCTTCTGTCGGAAGGCTGTTATACATGACTTGGCCGTAATCAGACTGGCGGTACCACGTAACACCTACATCGCCAGTTCTAGCCTGAACCGAGGAGAAAAAGAAGATGGATCCTCACCGCCAGCTGCAAAACGAACCAGAAGGGGGGTTTTTTCCAAGCAATGCTGAAATTGTGGAGAAAAAGATTCTCTTCAGTGCAACTTGGTGTAGCTAAGACCTAGAACCAGCTGGAGGGATTCTGGCCTGAGAACGCCAAGGAGGAGCTGGAGAGTGTTGCTGGGGAGAGGGATGTCTGGGTTTCCCACCTAGACATGATACCACTGACATGGATGGATGGATGGGTGGAGCACTGTTAATGGTTTACTATTACTACTACTACTTTATTTTCAAAGTATTTTAAAAAACAACCAGTTTCAAAATGCAGCACATGTAAAAATCAGAACATTTAAAACTTAAAACAAAGAATAAAAGCAACAAAAACAATTCTAACAATAAGATAAAAAAAAAAAAACAAGACAACCCTCATCCTACACAAGTAAAAGAAACAAGAGCAAGTTTCAGGCTGTGCCAAAATCCAAAGAATAAAAATCAAACAAAATTGTTCCATCATCTTGAAGCAGCTATACAAAAAGCTCTGTCCCCTCTGCTGTGCTGTGCTAGCAATAGCCCTTTTGGTGAAGAGGTTTTTACTGAGTGTAGAAGGCTTCAATTTAGTTGAATGTTCTGACTGTAACATGTTTAAAAAATTAGGTCAGAGGCATTGGAAGTGGATAGACCACTAAATGGAAACTGCATTTTGTGCACAAGGGACAGAGTGGTCCATAATTTGGGATGTCATCCTCCAATCCGGGGATTGGGGGTATGATCCTCACTATTGGGTTTGGTGAGTGAGGTGAACCCAATTTGCAGACTCATACTGAGACCTCCAAAAAAAGGAATGTATTTAAAATAACAAAACAAAAGGCTGATGTGGCAGCAAGAAAAAAACAAATAACAAAAACTTACTAAATCCAGGGTGGCAAAGACACAAGGGCAAGACATCAGGAAAACTAGACAGCACATGGAAGTGACAATGAACCAGTGAGTAAATGAGGAAGATTACCAGGTTTTAAAGGCTAATGGTAATTTAGGAAAGTGGACACAGGTGAGTATTTACTAACTTGGGGCAGGTGTAGATGGGCATGGCAGACAAACAAGTAAGGACAAGTGAATGATGACAGGAATACAAAGGGCACAAGAAGCAAAAACTATACAAAGACAAAAGTAAACATGAGGACAGCCAAATAACAACATAAAAGACTGCCTGTTTGCCTGGGGCTGTCACGGCCCTCTGGGGGTGGATCTACCTGTTCTTTTTGCTCTTAAAACCCACATAACATGAACACACTTTTTTTTTTCTGTCTTTCTGTTACACATACGCTTTGGGTTAACAGGACATAACACTTTAAACTGTACAAAAATTTGAGTTTTTACATGAGTCCCTGAAAACTACAATTTAAAGATTGTAAGTCATGACATTTCCGAATTAAATCAAGAAAATGCAAGACAGCCTTTCAGACTTTATTTTCAACAAATTTACAATTAAACATTTAATTTATTTTTTTTTCTTTCTTGCACTCGGCAAGGGTGGACACTTTTTTCTTCTCTTTCCGTTTTCTCCCCCTCATCTGTCCTTATTTTTGATTGTCTTTCTTTCTTTGGAGCCTCTCTTTGCATAATTTCCAAATTAAATTATTATGGATGTGGTCAGCTGGTCCCTCAACGCAATAGATCAAATTTTCTTGATTAGAAGACTGGGTACCGGAGAGCCCTTTTGCCCCAATGGGACATTTCCGGCTGGATACACAATGGATTCCTGGGAAAAGTGGAAGATTGTGTGTTTATCTATAATGTCAGTTGAGGATATTAAAGACGTGTACATAATTGGATTTTTGATAACAGGATTTCTGCGTTTTGAGATGGCGATTTTCTGGAAGATGCAGGCAGCTGTTCGGGCCAGGTTTGTGTGAAGGAATGTGCTGAGCAGTGAACGCTCAGACTTAGTTGCTTTGCAAACATAGGCGCTTACTGGCCGGGACTCTCGTGAATCGTGGGCCAGCTGAGGACCTTGGAGCTCACTGGCTGAATGGAATCGACCTTGGAGAAGTTACTGACTCAGCCCGGCTTGGAGGACAACATTAATTTGGCTGTTTGGATTCACCACTGAGATGTCCCAGTAAGACTTTTAAGGCTGTCATGAAATTTCACCATCGACCTGACCTAAAAACAATTCTGATATCTGAATCTGGCTCCAGTGAGTCGGCCTTGGAAGGCTGGCCATCTCATAAATCCCATGGATGTTATGTAAACTTGACACTCTCTGCTCTCATTTAGTTGGCCTTTCATTTGGTACTCTTAGTTAGCCATACAGTACCTTTAGTTGAGTTATCTCAGCTTTTATCATGTTGGTCTTTTATTAATATATTAAAATGTATTTAACTCTTAGCTGGCCTTTGGTACTCTTAGTTAGCCTTTCAGTACTTTTAGTTTAGTTTTTATCATGTCTGATCAACTGAGGTTTTTTAATTCCTAGTTCAGTTTATGTTAGCTTTAATTATATATTAGTTTGGTTTTCCTCAGTTTATCTTCAATTTATTTTGTGTGTGTGTGTTTCATTTAGATTATATTAGATTTCATTTATATCATCACAGCTCATATTTTATATATTGTTGTGTGTGTTTTGACTATCTTAGCTCATGTTGTAGATATGTTTAGTTTTAACTTTATATGGTTATGTGGGCTTTCATATTAGATATGTTTAATTTCATGATTTCATTTAGATTCATGATTTTATTTATATTATCTTAGATTTAATTTATATTATCTTAGATTTCATTTAGATTATCCCAGATTTCATTTAGATTATCCCAGCTCATATTCTATATATTGTTGTGTGTTTTGACTCTGTATTTTTGTGTAAAATGTTGTAAAGTACTTTGTATTGCCTTGTTCTTGAAAAGTGCGATATAAATAAATTTGCTTTGACTTGACTCAACTTTCCGAAATGACAGAGCCTCCAATCATCATCAGCAGGAATGCTGTGAGGATGGAGCTCAGCCGCCTACGCCCAGGCAAGTCTGGAGGCCCGGATGGCCTGAGCCCCAAACTTCTAAAAAGATGTGCAGCCCAGCTGTGTGATGTTTTTCAGCACATTTTCCACCTGAGCCTGAGCATAATGGTTGTCTCTGCTCTGTGGAAAACAACATGCATGGTCCCAGTGCCAGAAAAACAACCACCCAAACTCACGCAGTGACTACAGACCTGTGGCCTTAACATCACAGGTCATGAAGCCACTGGAGAAGCTGGTCCTTAAGCATGTCAAATCCGTGGTGGAACCATACCTGGACCCCCTACAGTTTGCATACCAGCCACGTATTGGAGTTGACGACGCCATCATCTACCTGCTGCACAGAGCCTACATGGACCTGGACAGGGTGGGCAGCACTATAAGAGTCAAGTTTTTTGGCTTTTCCAGTGCTTTAACATCATAAGACCTACTCTACTCTGCAGTAAGCTCCTGGACATGCAGATGAATGACTCGCTGGTTGGCCACAGTATGTGAGACTGTAGAACACCACCTCGGACACAATATTGAGCATATTGGGCTCCTCAGGGGACAGACCTCTCGCCCTATTTGTTCACACTCTACACTTCAGACGTCAGGTACAGCTCACAATCCTGCAATCTGCAGAAGCTCTTGGATGACAATGCCATTGTGGGTTGCATGACCAGGAAGCTGAATACAGAGGTGTGATGGACAACTTTGTGGAGTGGTGTGGACAGAACTACCTGCAACTCAACACAGGAAAAAGTAAAGATGCAGGTGGACTACAGGAAGAAGAGTATCCTTCCCAACCATAGCGACATCAAGGGTACTAAGGTGGACATTGTGGACTGCTACAAGTACCTGGGGGTCCACTTAAATCAGGGGTGGGCAAGACTGGTTCTCAAGGGCCACTATCCTGCATGTTTTACTTCTTTCCTTTCTCCAACACACTTGATTCAGTGGTTAATTACCTCTTCATGTTCCACAGAAGCTTGTTAATCACCCAATGATTCAAATCACGTTTGTTGGAGCAGAGAAACAAATAAAACATGCAGGATAGTGGCCCTTGAGGACCAGGATTGCCCACCCCTGACTTAGGCAATAAACTGGACTGGGCAGTTAACACCAATGCCCTCTACAAGAAAGGGCAGAGTTGCCTTTTTCTTTTGAGAATACTAAGGTCTTTTAACGTCTACAGGCCCTTGTTGCATATGTTTCACCACTCAGTAGTCTCCAGTGTCATCTTTTACGCTGTGGTTTGCTGGGGCAGCAGGGTGAAGACAACTGATGCCAACAGGCTCGATAAGCTCATCAGGAGAGCTGGCTCTGTTCTGGGAGTGGAGCTGCAGTGTCTGAGCAAAGGATGCTGAGAAAACTGCTGCAGATTGTGACCAACGAGTCACACCCCCTGCGGGATCAATAAAGATCTTCTCTTCTCTGCTCTGCTCTGAATAGACCGTAGCAAGGAGGCAGAGGAGTGTGATTCCCTTGTAATTGGAACACACCCTCCAGTCCCTTTTCTTGAAAAGGGGAACCAACATTTTAAAAGGCAAATTTGATTTGGTATACTGGTATAAAAATTATGATGCAGAATTCCATGTGATGAACAGATTCAGCCTCCAGCTGTTCAGATCTGGTAAGTGAATTCAAAAAAAGTTAAAAAACAAAAACAACTGGACTTCTATTCTGTAGCTGAAGACGTTTCGCTTCTCATCCGAGGAGCTTTCTCA
>NC_051444.1:33610130-33619034 GCF_001649575.2 Kryptolebias marmoratus
CGAAGTGACCACACAGAAGACTGGGAATCAGCTGCTGTTGTCTTTTAGACAATCAGATGTCAAAAATAACATTTCAATAATATTTTAATTGCTCTATAAAACCTTTATTTGTATGAAGACAAAATGTTCATATGCAGCTTTAATCAGTTGGTTTGATCTGGGATAGAAAAAACTAAGCAGCCTAGAAACAAACCACAGCTTCACTGAAACTTAGCTTTGAGTCAGTTTGTAGCTCCTGATGCAACAGGATCAGATTATAAACCAGCAACAGCTGCAATCATCCAACAGAAACCTGAACACAAATTCTCTTCTTTCATTAATACTCAGCAGCAGTTCAATCACAAAGCTACACTGATGCTAACAAGCTACACTAATGCTAGCAAGCCCCATTGCTAATAATTTTATATCATTTTACAGTAAACTACTTAACACTCTCTGCTGCTAAATAAACACTTCTGAAAACGGGATTCTAGTACAGATTTATCTTGATTCTAGAGAACAGCTAAAATCACCTTAAGGACGGCTTGAATCAGTCATGCTATGGCTAATTAGCATCAGCAGGGCAGCAGCACCCCGACCCTGCAAGGATAAGCGGTTTAAACGATGAAGGGATGGATGGAATATAACTTATTGACTTATAACTGCTGCTGGATTTAACCACAGTTACTGAAAAAAAAAGAAAAAGGGAGGTGAATTAACTGAGAAAACTCAGTTCTGCTGTCACAAAGCTGCTGCTATCTTGTGATTACATTCTACAATTAGCTACAGGCTAACCCCCTAACACTTGACACGGAGCAGAAACCGGAAGTAGTGTTTCTCTGCTTCACCTGTGCTGGTGTAAGAGCTTTGCGATGATAAATGAATAAACTCATAAACTAAGGCAAAATTAAACAGTTGTGTGAAATAAACTGCAGTTACTAGCCATGAAAATTGTACTTACTTTAGAGTTTTGGTGGTGCCGATCCATTTTGCGGGATAACTTGGATAGAACTACCGCTTCCAATCAGTGTGCTGGGTATGCAGCCGCACCAGCACACCCACTAGAAGGAAACAAACGCACCCCTGAGGAGTCTCCCCCCGCCCAGAGGAACACTGTCATTCTATTGGCTGGAACGGTTGCTTGGCGATGGTGCTCAAATCCGTGAGAGAGCAGAAAAAATCTGCGAATAAGCAGAGAGGTTTGC
Organism: Kryptolebias marmoratus; assembly: GCF_001649575.2. Taxonomy (NCBI): domain Eukaryota; kingdom Metazoa; phylum Chordata; class Actinopteri; order Cyprinodontiformes; family Rivulidae; genus Kryptolebias; species Kryptolebias marmoratus. The sequence continues at coordinate 33,611,315 of NC_051444.1, forward strand.
AAGCGCAGATCCGATTCGTGAGAAAGAGAGAGAAGTTTTGCACGCAAGGAGAAAATCTGAGCAAATCGAATATATGCGCTCTTCACTTATGTCAAGATTCTCCCTCCATAATATTTATTGTATAATTTGAACAAGCCAACATTGACAAGTAGCCTGTCTGCAGGTCAATGATAGAAGTTCATTTCTGTAGACAACTGTAAGACAGCAAGATTTTGTAAAACCTTTGTTTTTCTGCTTTATTATATTGTCAATTTTGTAATGCATTTTAGATATTATTGTAACTACTTTCCATATCAACATATCCTTGTTTTTTTCATTGTGTGTTTTCATATTTTGGATCCCTCAGAGTGTGTGAGAGAGGAATTATTTTACGGTTTATTTTTATAGGACAGTATCCTTTTTAGAGTTTTACTTTAATAACATGATCATGTGCAATATTTGTATAGCTTATTAAGCACTCAATTTATCTAAAATTCTAATACCAATTATTACCATTTCTCTCAAAAACACCAACGTTGCAGAAAGGTGGATGAAGTTGGTGAGCAGTTTGTCCACTGTCTGCTGAATAGGATACACAATCTGAAGTAACCCTGACTAACCCTGTGTTTATGTGTAGTGATGACTGTCACGGTTCCGGCGGTGAAGGAGGACCAGCGTGCAGCAGCGTGGCATAAGAAAATCCTTTATTGAGACTTCAAAAACAAAACGTAGCCTGGACCAACTGCCGGCGCAGTCACAAAAAAACTCAAGCACGAGGTAAGAACCGTGATCACCAACTGAGGAACCCACAACCAGAAAACTAAACACAGGCTCTTAAATACTTAGGACGAAGACGACCAAATGAGGAACAGGTGTGAAAGAAAATCAAGAGACAAGAAGCAAGTCGAAAACAAAAACCAGAAATGGAACCCCAAAACGCAAACAATGACAATGACTGTGACAGTCCCATATTAAATAATATTATATATACCAACATTGATTTTACAATGTTTATTGTTAGAAAATTTGAAAACACTTGACCAAATAGTAGTTATCATTATGTTAGTGAGGTGTCTGTGCTACATATGTGCTGTGTGACGATTGGGCCTGAGTTCCAAGTTGAGACATTGTCTTACAATCCCTTTTTGGGAAGTGGATTGTGGGCTCCTAAGCTCACAATCGTCAGAAACAACTGCAGTAAATACATTTATGGAGGGTTCTCTGTTGCATGTCTCAAGACCTCAGCTTATTACCATACCAGGGAATTGAATTGGGCCAGAAGTCTCGATTCGGCACAGACTCTTTTATTTTGAATAAACTCTCACTGTTCAAGAATAACTTATGTCTGTAAAGTCATTGTTGCTGCAATTATGAAGACCTAGAAGAACTTCCACCTAGTGAAGTCACTTCATTAGCACAAATTGCATTTCACACAATTCCTGTTCTGTCATTTTTCACGGCGGGCTGTTGTAGTTCAGCAATTTCATTCCTTAACGGTTAAAATTCTGTCAGTCATTTTTTTGTTTTTCTTTAGGATGATGATGAGTCCTTTGGCCAAATGTACGTTGGGATCTTGTTGATGAATCCTGAAGGTGTCTCTCCCCCAACGTCAGATCTTCACCCGGCGAGCCTGAAAATCGTCATTGAAGGTGAAGTTGTTGTGGAAAAGCTGATGACTCTGCCAGAAGCTGTGGGTCTCCTTTTTGGGCTCACATATGGACTCCACCTGAACTACCCAAAGAAAATCAGAAATACCCTCCTGTTCATTCAACAGATATTTTTTGGGAAGTACTGAGTTGAAGCCGAGAATTCAAACACTGAAAAATCAACTAGTGCAGGTGTTCTATTTTTGGTTTGACGGAAAGTTTTTTTTTATTCTAGCAGCTAGAAGTTCATAGTTTTTACTGCTGAAGTTCAGTTTGTAGCCATCTTTAAAATACAAACATGTAAACAAGTGTTGTAATGTATGGGCCAGTGAAGTTTGCAGACTGAAAAAACTTTAACAGTTATACAGAAACTTTCATGTTCATTATTACTTGTTTTAAACAATTGTTATGTGCCACCATGCGAGTTAATTTTTTTTATTCTAATCATTAAGGCTTCCAAATAAAAGAACTGTACAAGGTAGGGACACTCATTCTTATTAGGCAATTTACCTGTTGAAGCCATTCAAGGGATCCATGTTAGTCTTTTGACCAGATGAACGTTGTAAATGATAAAGGGTACCTCAGTTCATAAGATGTTATGCAAGTATGCTCCTCTTGCACAAGATTTTAGGATTTTAACTTTCACCTTGCACCCAAAAAAAGGAATTTAAGTGGTCATTACATTAAAAAGAATAACATGTACTTTTAACAAAATAATTTCATGTTTCAAAGGCAAACGTGATAAAATCATGTCAGATAAGCATAAAATTCAACAACCAAACATTTATGAAATTCAATCATGTTGAGATAACATGATTCAATATAGTCAGACTGATCTTGCACTGAAGACGGTCTAGCGAGATCACGGGAGATCACGCGACATGACAAACTGGTGTGCCCGGGAAAACTTCAAGGGCAGTTTTTTCACGAGAAGACGGATGTTGCCTGGCGTGCATCGAGTTAATTTGGAAAATGTAAGATTTAATCTTTTTCATCCGTCTAAATACAAATGAAAAAATGTGAATAAAATCATTAGCAGACTTTTTAAATATTTTTTTTGCAATATTTGGTTACTTTTGCAATTTTTTCTTTATCGTGGCAGGACTGTTTAATCTCGTATATTCCATGTAGTTTTTTTCTTTTTTTTCTCACAGCAGTTTTCTGTCAGGTAGAAGTTTGAGTCATACACAGACGTCTTGTTCTGTGACTCAAGACGGGTGAAGCTACCTGTAACAGGCTGCTAATACTTGCTAGCTAGCTATTTGTAGCTATCATGGGTAAGTGTAAATTTATCGCCACACCATATGTTAGGTGTATTCTGTGCGAAAAGCTTGGCACTACGGGGGTTAAGGCTGTAGAGAGCCATATGCAGTATAAGGGGCACAAAGCTGCTGCCAAGAGACACAAACGGACCCCAGAAATGTCACAGTTTGCTCCTCCTGAGGTAGCTTAAGGCTCAGTTATAGTGCCACTTTGTATTGTCACGCAGGAGCGAGTGGTGTAGGCGTTTATACTTGACGCTGACATCGGTACAGTATTCTCAGAAAAAACGGGGCAGCACGCTGCATAACCAGTGGGAATGTGGTAAAAAAAAAAGACAGCAGACGGTTGTCACATGCCAAATATGGCTGCGCATATTCAGGAGGAAGAACTGGTGTGTTTATGGCTGTGATACAGAGAGGATGTTTAAACTTAAAGACTTTTATTGATTTATTTGCTTCAAATGAAATGTTGAGTACATCTATGACATTATAAGGATAGTTAGCTGTACTGTATTATTAGTTGTGATTCGCCCATCATAGCAGGGACGTGCGGTCAGGGGAGGCACATCATGACAAGAAAAAAGAAATGATAACATAAAATGAATATTAATATTTGTTCACTGATCTTTATGTATGACTAATTTTCAAACATTTTTATAGTCAAAATCGCTGAAATCGCTAAAATTGCATATTTCCTGTTCAAATACAAGGGTGAAACACGAGGTGCGGCAGCAACAAGCCGAGCCTCACCTCTGAATGGCACTGCGCCCCCCCCAGGGGGCGCGCCCCACACTTTGGGAACCACTGTTTTACGCAGAGGCGAGTGAGAGTCACGTGCACCTCTCCACAGACGCATGGCCCAACACAGGAGAGCCACCTCTTCTGGACAGGACTCAGCGGCTCACCTACACCTCAAGGATAATGGACACTCCTTTCAGGATCAAAATGTTCACATTTTGGACTGAGGAGACAAGTGGTTCATGAAGGGGGTAAAGGAAGCCATCTATGTCAAAAGGGAGAAACCAACATTAAACAGAGGAGGAGGTCTCAGATTCCAGCTTTAGGCCTGATCCCCAGTCAGTTTCACTCCAATCAACACCTGCACTCATGTTCCTCAGCTGTAAAGATGTCTTCGTTATTGTGCAATTTTTTTAAAATAGCAGTAGTTCAGAAACAATTTTGAAAGTCATAGGTTTAATTTTGATATGTTAAGGTTTTTTATTTCCATCTTATGTGCTCATCTTCTCCTGTATTACTATTGCTTTCTACCATGTTCAATTCACCACTGTTCTGCACACACGTGCTCTATATGTCCAGTGGTTATATTCATGATGCATTCAAGAGACCTATACTAAAAGTTTGAATACATGTTCAGATACAATTCTGCTCAGGATTAATTAAATATTTTAAATGGTTGAAAATTTATCTGATCTCTTTCAGAACATCACTTGTCTGTTATCCACCTGCATGAGTACTGGTGAAGGGGGTTATCGACCATCAAGTTTTAGATTTCAGTGGTTAATAGTACGTTTTGCCAGATTTTAAGCAACTGATTTTAATGTTAGAGTGCTTATAAAGCTAGGGTTCTCTTACACCTGTATTTGGCCAGTCTATTTGCGTAGGGATGTGGAACTGTAAGGAGTGTAATCTCTCTCTGTCTGGTAGATATGAGCTACTAAAACATTTTAGACTTCAACACCAGCATATGCAAAGTTACCAATGCCCACACATAAACTGCCCATGTACTTTTAAGACATGCTTTGCATTCAGTGATTCAGGAAACCTCGGTTTCACCATCACTAGATAAAACTAAATACAAAACATAACAAAATCCAAACTGTAGCACAAATAAGAGGCAAGACATGAGGGGAACCAGACAGTGCATGAAGCAACAACAGACCAGTGAGCAAGTGGAGGAGATGACCAAGTTTTAAATACAGATGGTAATTAGGTGAAGTGGGCACAGGTGAATGATTACAACTTGGATCAGGTGAAGCATGGCAGGAAAATGAGAAACTGAAGACAAGTGAATGATGACAGAAATACAAATAACACAAGGGGCAAAAACTGAACAAAGACAAGACTAAACATGAAGACAATCCAAAAACAAAAGACACAATAAACCCAATACAAAACAAACTTAAAGAATAGCTTAAATAAAACCCAAATCTTGACAGGACCCCCCACTCCCATTAGCAAAATGAAAAAACTCATTTTAGATATGACAATACTGTAACGATACTTGTAATTTAGATATCTACAATAAAATTTACAACTAATATTGAGATTGTAAAAATGTAAAATACTGTATGAAGATCTACAATCAAGAATTCTGTGTCAGATGAAAAGTTAACAGTGGATATGTAGAATCGTTCTGAACTGTTTTGAAGAATCAATATTTTAGATACATGCAGTGTTCATTTTGACCAGAGAGTATCATAATGATAAGCTAATAGTGCTGTTCACTTATACTATTTATAGAACACTAATCACTAGCAAGTGATTATGCAACAACCAGACTCTTACAGACAGTTGTAGTATCTTGTAGCGGTATCTATCCCAGTGCATGTTTTAGCCGTAATCCTGTAAGATTACTTTAATCAAATGTGGTATTAATAGCTGAGTTTCACCTCTTTTCCTATGCAAAATGTGTTACATAATTTCCTTGTCAGTCTGAGTGACATATTTATTAGTAATTTTTGTAATGAACTTTATCAGCCTATGTTTGGATAGAAGACAAGTTATGCAGGGTTATTTTTGTCACAACCAACAAAAATTCATTTTTCACAACATAAATCTGTTTCTTGTCATATGTGTATGCATTATATTCAGACCCAAAAGTTTTCATTTTTGAAAGATCAGACTTCTTTCCAGTTAACATGAAATATAGAGTCAGTCCCACATGTCTGTTGTAACATCGATTACAGATAATAGCAGCAATCTGAACTGTATATGTCCATAACGCTTTAGGCAGTTTACTAACAATTCACATGTATCTTGCCATGTGAAACACAGTAACCCAGGTTCTTTCAGCTGTTCCATTCTGATAGGGCAAATAAGGGGCTGAAATTTCACGTATAATAGCATTTTCACTGAGCAAGAACTGAAACTCATTAGATGTAAAATTGGTTCCATTATCTGATCTTACACATTTGATCTTCCCATAAAGTGCAACACCAGTAATAACTTTCTCTGTACCTTTAACAGTTTCCCAAAACCAGCTATGTTGTGTGGTTTGGAGATAGTGGAACTGACAAAACAACAGGAGACAGAACTGGAAGTGGCAGAGCTGAAGATGTTGAGGTTCTCCTTGGAGGTGACAAGGATGGCTAGGATTAGGAATGAGGTTATCAGAGGTACAGCACAGGTTGAATGACAGGGAGATAAGGTTAGAGAGACCAGACTGTGATGATTTGGATTTGTACAGATGAGGGACAGTGGGTATAATGGTAGAAGGTTGATAGAAATGGAGCTACCAGGAAAAAGACAAATAGGAAGGCAAAAAAGGAGATATATGGATGCAGCTAAAGGACTTGTAGGTAGTTGGTGTGGTGTAATGGAAATATAAAGTGCTTCAATGATTCTCTGCTGCATGTAAGTTAAAGCTGTGTTTAACTGTTAGAATGGAAAAGTATGGAAGCATTGGTGACACCATGTTTTAGTGAAGGAGCACTCCTTATCTTATAGGGCTCTGGGGTGTAGGAAGCAGTTACCTGATCCCTACATCCATTCGGAGACCCCTCGTCATCTTATGGAAAGTTACAGTGTGTAGAGCTGAGTATTTAAAGGGGGCCTTTTGTTTTGTGGTCAGACTCACTCTGCTGACTCACCTCAGCTCAATGATTCTCAGCTATATAGCTAAAATAAATTATCCTAAGACAAACCTCTTTGTTATCCTCTTTGTTAAAGAAAATTCCACAACAGTGGGGACAGAAGACACCGAAGACCATCCAATTCTTCATATAACTCTGATGGAGGTGGATGACTCAGTATGGTGACCTCTTAAAAAGGAACAGCAAAAAGAAAAAGATTTTAATGTGCCTGGCTCTCGTTTAAAAACAGAGCATGAATAGTAGGCCCCAGTGCCATAGAGAGAGAATTATGACTCTCTTTGAACTAGCTGTTGCGCGGTCACATGGTTCCTGTAGCTCTCAATAGTTCCAAACATCTCAGTGCTGTTAGTCAGTTTGAGCGGCTACTGGCGTGGCAAAAATCGACTTTTCTTACTTTGCCCCGAATACTGAAAACTGAATACTTCACTGACTTTGCATTTTATCAAAGCATTTTTAGACATGGCAGGGACATTTATCACCATTGTAAATTTTAGAAGGAAACAAACACATTGTAGAAAACATATAGGCTACTTACCCTATTAGTTAGAAAACGTTGATGCAATACAATGATCAATATAACCATGTCTACAATGGTTTTTAATTAAAAAAAAAACTGAAGTAAAAATACCTATTATATAGCTCTTTCTGATATCTGAATGCCAACTGACAAGAGTTAATCGGCGGACCCGGTAGTTCAGCCACAACACAGGAGTAAAAGATTAACACGTCTTTATTCTTTGACAACTCGAGAGCGACAAGCAGCCGCGGGGTTCCCGGTCGTCGTTCTGGGAGGAAGCGAGACGAGGAGAGGAAAGTAACACTCGTGGAACGATCGCCGAGAGCAGTCCAGGAGTGCGGACCACTGCTGGCAGCAGGTAGGTCGTTGGGGAAAAGGCAAGCTCGAGGTCGGACGGGCGGGGGTCAAAACCAGAAGATCCGAGAGCCAAGTATGAAGCCGAGGGGGCAGGCGAGGGGGCCAAGTCCGGGGCACAGGCAGGGG
>NC_051444.1:33619127-33623770 GCF_001649575.2 Kryptolebias marmoratus
TGCTGGTGGGCTTTCATAATCTGGCACTGAAAGAGAGCTGAGGAAGAGTATATATAGGGCGAGGCCCAGGTGTAGGAAGTGCAATCAGGAAAGGGGTGCAGGTGACAAGCATGAACATGATTACAATTGTGACATGGCGAGAGGCAGGCAAACGTGATCATTACACCAACATGAAAATGACATACCTCGTCCTCCAGCCAGCAGTTCAGAGCTCTGCTCCAGTTTACCTTCAGATGTACATTCTCCAACAAATTATTTTCCAAAGAAATATCCAAATATTACTGATGGAAAATGAGCAGAATGGCAGAGTTAAATTAAATTAAAGAAGTTTTAAATGACCGAGGAAAATATGTAACTGTTTTGAAAGAGGACCAAGGATGAATTCTTCATTTCTGTAGAAGATATAATTTTTCTACTTTTTTGTTTTTTATGTCAACTGAGTATCTGCATCTATAACCGAGCTGATTGTAGCCTGACAACTATTGTATAATTGTAATTCATTGATTAAAATGTTAACTTAAATTAAACTGTTTCTCGTTAAAATCATATTAGATGACAAAATAAGTGTAATTGGTGCAGAAATTAATTACCAAACAATTTATTATACAATATGTAAAATGTAAAACAAACTTTATAAAATAAGTACTTTTACTACCATTTATACTGTTTATTATTTGCATCTGCACCAACAAAATGTATCTGATCAAATTTGGACAAAGTGGAAATGTGCCCAAGTCTGACTGAGGATTCATCATCCTTGGCATCACAGCAGCTCCCTTTGACGTCAACCACCACATCTGCTGACCTCCCTGAAAACAATAAACAGTTCAGAGGACGCATTCAATGTTGTTTTTTGGCCCTGTCGCTTACTTGCAGAAATGTTTTAACTGGTTTGATTCTCTTGTAAAAGAGATTTTTATTCTCAATGTTTTTTTTCCTGGTGAAATAAAGGTAAAGAACGAAAGATTTGTCCAGATTCTCTGAATCTTTTGATGATATTATTATTATTATTATTATTATTATATCCATACATTCCTTGCAATTGTACATTGAGAAACATTCTTAAACTGTTGAACTATTTCCTCACACAATTGTTCACAAAATGGTGAACCTCACTCCATCCTTGCTTGTGAACTACTGAGCCTTTCAGAGATGCTCCCTCTATACCAAATCATGACACTCAACTGTTTCAAATTAACCTGTACACCTGTGGAATGCTCCAAACAAGTGTTTTTTGAGCATTCAGTCTTTTGTTGCCCCTGTCCCAGGTTTTTTGGAACATGTTGCAGGCATCAAATTCAAAATGAGTACATATTTAAAAAATTAAAAACAAAGTTTATTCATTTGAACATTAAATGTCTTGTTTTTGTAGTGTATTCATTTGAATATAGGTCAAAAAGGATTTCCAGCTCATCTTTTTCTATTTTTACACAATGTTTTTTTGCAATGTCCCAACTTCATTGGATTTAGGGTTGTACAACCAGCCTGCCTGTCATCTTGCTGCCTGCCTTCACTGTTGGGTTCAACAACCAACCAACCATAAATGTTACAGATTTCAATGTCAGTAAGTATTCTCATACATTCTTAAATGTATCTTTGCATTTATATTTTTACAAGTGCTTTTATCATTATGAGTATGGCAATGACAATAATCAATAAGCAAAGTGGGGAAATGTGTGTTGTGTGCCCAAGTATGGCTTTATATCTGGCAACAGCCCTATCTGCTACCATGTGACGCCTTCACAGCAGAAGCAGTGTACTACACAACTAAAGCCCTTTACCAATGGGCTTGACTTAGACCTACTCGGGTCGACCTGTTGTAGGTTCAGAAGCTTTCCATGAGGTGATCCTACTCGCTTCCAGCTCAGTTCTTAGGATTTACCCAGCTGTGATTCTAGGCAAGCCACAGCCAATGATTTAATGTCAGGAGACTGCAGACCATTGATTGCCCAGGGAGCCACGTCACTGGATGAGTCATGGCAGTGACTGCTTCAAAACCATTTTTTTCATCCGCCATTTTCTACAGCCACATCGACTTGCTTTTATGAAATTAATATTTTAAGCCTTCTCTGGCACCTTTTCTGCCATTCCTTCTTTAGTCTTTGTTTGATGATACTTTTGAATTGCTTGTTTGTACTGTGAAGTTAATATGATTTCGAGTTGACTTCTTTGCTACCTCATCTGACATTTTATTTCCTGTTATTCCAATGTATGCTGGTACCCATAAAAATACAAATTTTAAACCCATCCTTTGTATTCTGAATAATGTATGCAATATTTCTGATAAAATGTCTGGCCTGTTGGCTGAATGATTGTGTTTTGTACTCAAATCCATAACAGGTTATTGTCTTCCACCCACTGTACTGCTAACATTTCCCCTGTGTACAGATATTCCATTGGTGATTTGTTTCCCTGGGATGGCATAGTGGCGTAATGGTTAGAGCTGTTGCCTCCCAACAAGAAGGTTGCAGGATCGTTTCCTGAACTGGGGCCTTTCTGGGTGGAGTTTGCATGTTCTGCCTGTGCACACATGGGTTTACTCCGGGTACTCTGGTTTCCTCCCACAGACCAAATATATGCATGTTAGGTTAATTGACGACTCTAATATTGTCCCTAGGTGTGAATGGTTGTTTACCTACATATATCTATAGGTGGCCCTGTGATGGACTTGCGACCTGTCCAGGGTGTCCCCTGTCTCTCGCACAGTGACTGTTGGGGATAGGCACCAGCTCCCTGTAACCCGGAATGGAGAAGTGGGTAAAGAAAATGGATGGATGGATTTGTTTCCCCACCTTTATTTGAAAGTCTGGTACTGTAAACAGTGTTCCTGACAAGATTCACTAAAAAAAAACCAAACAAACTGTAATTCATCCAGAACACAAGAGTGAAAGGTTAACGTAGCTTTATTAAACAACTGAGAGAATGTAACACTCAGCAACAGGAAAGCCGGCGGCAGCTCTGAGGAGAGAGAGAGGGGAGTTTGAAGACCCAATTGCAACACAGGAAGTTTCGATGAGCAATGGAGGTTATACTAACCTGGGTAGCTGTGAGTCGAAGAACGAAGCGGGTCAACAGGAAAGTGATGACAGCAAGGAGCACCAGAGCGGGGGCTTGGCTCTGCATTCTCACTTGGTAGGTCACAGGGGCAAAACCAAACTCTGAGTCACACAGGCGATGTTCGTTACCGGGAGGGCAGAGAGTGAGCGACGTATCCAAAGGGGCAGGCGTAAGGTCCAGGTCAGTGAGACAGGCAAGGGTCGAGGTCCAGTTATCTGTATTCCAACAAAGGTCCGACAAGGACAAGGCGGAGGGGGAAATCCCAGGAACGAGAACAAGGTTGAGGCACACAAGGTCAGTCAGAGATTGCTGGAAAACTACTTGCATCACTGCATTCAACAATCTGGCACTGGAGGAGTGGAGAGGAGGAGAATATTAAGGGCATGGATCAGGTGTGGAAGCAGTAATTAGGGAGGAGTCGCAGGTGAGCTGAATGAGACATGATTAGTGGCACGGCAAGACAGAATGAAGAAACCAGACATGATCATAACAGTTCCTGTTTTTTCATTCATTTTTGACGCATCTGAATAAATCTGAATGTACTGATAACTGATTATATATGTCTGTACTGTATGTTATCCTTTTTGATTTCCTATAATATCATGTCTACTGTTTCTGGCAAAATCCAAGGTGGTATTAATGATAGTGGTAATATTGAACTTATCTCTAAATTATTTAATTGAAATTCTTCTATTTTTGTTGTTTTTGTTTAATTTATTGCTCATTGTGTTCTTCTCAGATCTAGTGGCATTTCTACTATTTCTACTTCAAGTGCTGTAGTTGGTATGCGTTTAAATGCTCCTGTGCAAAGTCTTAATGCTTGATGTTGTATATTATCTAACTTTTCCAGATGTGTTTTTGCTGCTGACCCATAAATTATACTGCAATAGTCCATATTTGATCTAATTAATCCAATGTAAATTCATGTTAAAGCTCCTCTATCTTCTCCCCAGTCACTACCAACCAAACATCTAATAATATTTGTCTTTTTTTACGTTTATCTAAAATTTTTGTATGTGTATTCCATGTAATTTTCTCTCACCATATTCCTAAAAACTTTATACATTTGACTCGTTCTAATTCTTGGCTATTTAACTTAAGTTTTATTTCCTCTCTAATTTTTTCTGTGTAAACACCATAAACTTAGCTTTTTCAACTGAGAACTTAAATCCCCATTGAAAAGCTCCTTTCTCTATACCAGCAACAACGGCTTGTATTTTCTTTATAATATATTTTATATTTTGACCTATTTTCTATATGGCTCCATCATTTGCAAAAAGTGAACATCCCATCTCTTTTTAAATTTCTGCAAAAATATAATTTATTATTATTGAAAGCAATAACAGACTAATAATGCTTCCTTGTGAAGTGAAGTGAAGTGAAGTGAAGTGAAGTGAAATTTATTTATATAGCACTTTTCAGCAGCAAGGCGATCCAAAGTGCTTTACAACACAGAAACAACAACAGAATCAAATACAGAAATAAAAAACATCAATCAGGTACATTTTAGCTAATAGTAAGATTAGTGAATAAACTTTCCTCTAAGAGGAGGCATTTGAAATACAGAGATAAAAACATCAAAATCA
>NC_051444.1:33623870-33639603 GCF_001649575.2 Kryptolebias marmoratus
TTTTTACAACTTAGAATGCAAATATAAAAACAAATTTTGCAAATTAAGTTTCCATTTCTGTTAAGTTAACTTGAGACCCAGTGCCACTACCAGTCATTTCTTTCCTCTCTCCTTTCTCTAATCTGTCATATCTCCATCTCTCTTTCTCTCAACTTGACCCATTTTCAATGTGACCACCAGATGGTGCTAAATCTAGACAAGGCCAGGTAAATGCTCCACCTCCACCTGTACTAATGACACAGNGGGGGGCGGTAAGAGGCCTTGATAATGGATAGGGGGGTGCTGGCCCAAAAAAGGTTGAGAAACACTGATCTAAGCGGAAATATTAAAGTTGATACAGTGATAACAGGTCTTAATAGACCATTAGAATATGAATAATTTTTCCTCTCAGAGAAGCATTAGTAAGATAAGTGAAGGTTCTCCATAATTTCAACTTGGCAGACTCACCTCAGCTGTCCAGCAAAACTCATCACAGATCCTCGCCTGCAGCAGCCAATTAGCATCCAGATTCGGGATATAAGGCTCACCGTCCACAGCTTCTCCTGCTCGCCAACCAAGTTTTGTGTTCTTCCCGTGCTTCTTGGTTTGCATTTTTGATGTCTGATCTCGACTTGGATGATTCCCTGGGATCTCCGATCCTCCAGCCGGTCGTTACTGTCCCTCCCTCCCCCCTCGCCCTTTGAAGGAGCGCCCGGCTCGCTTCTCGTCCTGTTTCCCGCTCTCCCTCGACTCTCCTTCAGTCCAGTGGAGTTGGACTAGCTGACGGCCTTGCTCCCGACCAGCTCGCCTCACTTCTTTGCTTCTTCCCTCCGGCGATTCTTCTCCTCCTTCCCCGCCTCTCCCCGCTTCCGGCAAGAGAACCAGGAAGAAGTCACTTCCTCCAGCCAAACATCAACGCCCCGGCTCCTCCAGTGCCCCTGCTCCGGCTTCAGGGCCTCCCTCCGCCAGAGGCCGCCTTGATGCTCCCGCTCCAGCAGCTTCTCTGTCAGCCTCAATCTCTGAGTTTCCCCCTCCCCCGCTGTGCAGCTCGTCCTTGGTCCCGCCTGTCTCGGATGCTCAGCAGCTCTCCACGGCTCTCTCCTCCTCCATGGACATCCTCCATCGGTCCATCTCCTCTCTCTCCACCTGTCTGCAGCTCAACTCCATGGCCGGCCTTACTGCCTCCGCCCGGCCTTCCTTACCGCCTCCGCTTGGCCTTCCTCTTCGACCCCGCCAGCCCACCTCCCAGCTCCTCCCTGGGGCGTTCTCCCATGCTGTTGCCCGCCCTGGCCAGCCGTATGTGCCTGCCCATGCCCACGTCTCTCCCAGGCTTCGCTCCAACATCCTGCAAGGGCAGCACATTAATTTGGTCTCCCTATTACTCCCCTCTCCCGTCTTTAATCAGCAGGTCGCTTCTACGGCCGGCTTCACCACTGTGTTTTGCTCAGCCAATCCCCGTCTCACCCAGGACCTATCCATCAGCGAATTTCTGGCTGCCTTCGGGGTCTTCAGAGACATTATCTGTTCTGTCTACCCTGAGCATCGGGCCAAACTGGATTCCTATTTCTCCCTAATTGCCGATCTCCACCTGAAATACAGCCCCTCTCTCTTTTTTTCAGTACCATAAGCCTTTTTCCTCTAAGGCCGCCTCCGTTTTGTCCCAGTCAGGCATCCGCTTGAACTGGTCTGTCTTGGACACCAAGCTGCTGGTCATGTTGACCACGGGATAAGGTAGCATTAACTACCTTATCCCATGCCTCTCATACTCGGCTGTCGGCCATCATAGCACCCTCTGCCCCTCCCTCCCATTTTGCCAGCCTTCTCCGCTCCTTCTGCCAGCCCCTCCTTGTTCTGGCAGCCAGTCCTTGGACCGCCGCAGTCGGATAGTGGAGGTATTTAATAATACCCCCATCTGCAATAATTTTAACCACAATTTTAACTGCACGTTTCTCCATTTGTGTAGCCATTGCGAGGAAGCCCACCCAAAGTACGTCTGCCCCCGCCGGCCGAACCCCTCCAGGAGCCTTTGTGGATCCAAGCCCTAATTTCTCGCTTCTCTCTACCCCCGTTAATGTCCCTGAACTGGCTCTTCTCCTCCGGTCCCATCCCGACCGTTCCTTTGTCGATTTCCTCCTCACCGGTCTGTCCCAGGGGTTTTTCATAGGAGTTTCCTGCCCCCTAACCTCTTCCCTTGTGTGCCCTAATTTCCAGCCCGCGCTTCACGAACCCATTATCATGACCCAGCTCTTGCTCAAGGAGGTCTCTAAAGGTTTCATGGTCAGCCCCTTTTCATCCCCTCCGTTTTCCCCCTTCCGTGTCACCCCCCTCGGTATCACTACCTGGAGGTACTCCAGCAAGAAGCACCTCATCCTTGACCTTTCCGCCCCTCATTCTGGCCCCCACCCCAGCATTAACTACCTTATCCCAAAGCCCCCTTTTTCGCTCTTTTATGCTTCCATCGATCGCGCCATGTCCCTCATCAAGACAGCTGGGAGGGGCGCTTGGCTGGCCAAGGTCGACATTACTGATGCCTTTAAGGTCATGCCTGTCCATCTGTCCCAGTGGCACCTACTCGGTGCCAAGTGGGATCGCTCATTCTATTTAGCCGCCAGGCTCACCTTCAGCTGTCGCAGCAGCCCCAGCCTGTTCAATAATCTTTCCGAGGCCCTCTGCTGGATCCTCAATGTCCTCAGGCTCCCCGCCATCCTGCATTTGCTCGACAACTTCCTCCTGGTGGACGCCCCCTCCCCATCTCCCGGCCTCTCTCTCTCCAAACTCCGTCACCTCTTCCGCCTTGTAGGCGTTCCCCTGTCCGATAGTGGGCCCCACCACCTGGCTGAAGTTTCTCGGCATTACCTTGGACTCCATCCCCAATGGTCGCCACTCTTCCTGCAGATAAGCTATCCCACATCCGGGTTATGTCCCGGGTGTACGTGTCTTTAGAGTCTCTCTCGAAGCGCCAGCCTCGTCACCTCGACTTTGCGATGTGCATCATCCCCCAGGGACACTCTTTCATTTCTCGCCTGCTTGACCTAGCTAATTCGGTCCCCTCTCTGCTAGATCGAGTCTCTCTAGATGAGGGCTGCCGCTCTAATCTCGCGTTCTGGTCCAGATTGCTGTCTGACTGGAATGGCATTTCCTTTTTCTACGAGGACGCCGTCCTTTCAGCCAACTCCTTGCAGTTCTTTACGGACGCTGCCCCGTCCTCCGGTTTTGGGGGGTTCTTCCAGGGTCAATGGTTCATGGGGAATTGGCACCCTTCATTT
The DNA here is from genome assembly GCF_001649575.2 of Kryptolebias marmoratus. Lineage (NCBI taxonomy): Eukaryota > Metazoa > Chordata > Actinopteri > Cyprinodontiformes > Rivulidae > Kryptolebias > Kryptolebias marmoratus. The sequence continues at coordinate 33,627,116 of NC_051444.1, forward strand.
CCTCAGGCCGAGTCTTCCGCCTTTTATGAAATTATCCCTGTCGCCATTGCCTGCTGCTTTTGGGCTTTTGGAAGAGGAAACGTATCTCCGCCATGTGCGACAACCTCGCCATGGTCGAAGCCGTCAATAAAAGCCGCTCCTCCTCCTAATCAATCATGCCCTTCATTCGCCGAATCACCTGGCAGGCAATTTCAGATAATTTTATCCTTTCAGCTTGCCATGTCCCCAGTTTTTCTAACCGCCTCGCTGATGCCCTCTCCCGTTCTAAATTACAGGTCTTTCGTCGCCTCTGCCCGTCGGCCGAGCTCTCCCCGTCAGCTGAGCTCTCCCCGACCCCAATTCCAGATCTGGTCGATCTAGCCCTAAATTAGCGCCCCCTTCCCTCCTTCCGCTTCTTCAGTCCGCTCATTTTTTCATCAGCTTAGGTCTTGCTCCTTCCACCCGTAAATCCTATTCTTTCGACTGGCAATCGTTTGCTAAATTCTGCACAGCCGTTAAAGCCCCGCTTCTTCCCGTTCTTATCCCTACCATCTTAGCTTTCATTACCTACTGCTTTGATCAGTGTCGTTTCAAACTCCCCTACATTCGGTCTCTGCTAGCCGGCATAAATTTCCATTCCAGACTCCTCCAATCCGACTTGACACCGAGCCTGTTCTCCAACCATGCCATCAAGCTCCTCCTTAGGGGGATAGCAAAACATTTCTCTCCTCAACCAGATAGCAGGAAACCTATCACTCTCCCCATTCTCAAAAGTCTCCTCCTGGCCCTGAGAATGAGCCCCTTTTCCTCATACCTCAAATCACTCCTCTCTAGCTCTTTCCTCCTTGCCTTCTATGGGCTCCTCAGATTAGGCGAATTCACATCCAGGGCCAAGTTCAACCCAGCCGAAGATCTAACGGCTAACGATCTAGTTTTCCTTCAAGACCACTTTGACCTTCTCCTTAAGCATTTAAAGGGTAAAGGTCCCTGCACCATCTCTATAACCCGTCTAGGTGGCCCTTTCTGCCCGTTCCTCGCCATGCTTAAATTTGTCTCAAAACGCCAAAAACTCTGCCTATCCTCTGGCCCCCTGTTCCTCACTCCAAAAGGTTTTTCCATGACCGCAGCCCGGTTCCTTAGGGCCCTTAGGAAAACCTTAGCCTTAGGTGGACTTCCCCCTCTCCAATTCTCCGGTCACTCCTTCAGAATAGGGGCAGCCACTTCAGCAGCCACACAGGGCGTCCCTTTGGCATGTCTTCAGCAGCTCGGTCGCTGGTCTTCGGCAGCCTACTCCTTCTACATCCGCCCGGATCTCCTGTTCTTGCTAGCCACTCAACGCTCGCTCAGCTTATAGATAAGCTCTCAGCACTAACTGGTGGTGGTGTTCTTCCTCTCTGTACTTCTATTGCCCTTCCAAATCCAGCCCTCCGCGGGCCTTCTAGCGGAGGCAGCCCTTCGCGGGCCTCCTAGTGGCAGCAGCCATTCGCGGGCCTCCTAGTGGCAGCAGCCCTTTGCGGTCCTCCTAGCGACAGCAGCCCTCCGCTGGCCTCCTAGCAGTGGCAGCCCTTCGTGGGCACCTTTCAGCCTGCTCCTCCAGCTTCTCTTTTCCTACTCGTCAATCCCTTCTTTGTCTTCTTCCTAATCCTTTGTCTCCTTCCATCTCTCGCTCCGCTCTCCCTTCCTTCTTGCCTCCGATTGGCCCCGGCACCCTCTTTGGGGGAGGACTACCCTAAACTCTCACCCTATGTCGATCATTCAAGCTCACTCTGCAATCTCGTCTTCTGCCGGGGCCCGAGCGCCAAAGACCACTAGCCAATAAAACTCTCTAATTGTCTCCATCTCTCCATGTGAGTCTCTCCAGGTTGAAATCCATTTGATAAGGGTAGACCGGGGGTCGGCAAGCCGCGACTCTAGAGCTGCATGCGGCTCCTTTGCGCTGCCCTAGAGGCTCGCTGGAGCTTTTTCAAAAATGTTTGAAAATGGAAAAAGATGGGGGAGAGAAGTATATTTTTTGTTTTAATGTATGCCTCTTTTACACAGACCCTTATTCAGAAGTCCGGCTGTACTCCGCTCTACTCTGCTCGATAAAGAATGCATCGTGTTCACACCGGCCAGTTTGGTCGGTAGCAGAGGAACGCCTCCTTGTGTTGCGGGGCCACGGCGCGGGGGGGTTGCGCTACCGAAACTTAGCGCAAGTTGTGTAAACAACGGAAGCGCTATGGACAAAGTTGGCCCTGTGTTGTTGCTGTTTTTTAAACTTATGGGGATTATCCTGAGACTTCAGGAAGAGAGGCGCAGTGGAAGAAATGCTCTGGATGCTGCGATTGTTGCGCGGAGTAGGACAGCTGTTATCCGCCGGAGATTTCAGGCTTTACAGCGCCTTCAGCTGGGGGACAGACGGCATAAACGCTGCAGGGTGAGCTAACGCTGTTGTTTATATTCCTACCTTCGCTCTTTATGCTTGCATCTGGTCACACCCACAACCAATGAGTGAACAGAAGCTAAACTTGCTCCACCCAGGAAGCAGGGCTGGCCCGGCTGGCCCTGCTCCGAAGCAGCTATATTAGCTATCAGATAGGCTAATATAGCTAATATAAATACATACAGCATGTGTTGCCTTCATTATAAGGCTTATATAAGGCTTTTAATTTTTTGCGGCTCCACACATATTTGTTTTTTGTTTTTTTGGTCCAATATGGCTCTTTCAACATTTTGGGTTGCCGACCCCTGGGGTAGACCAACAGAAGCAGAAGAGAAAAAAAAGCCACATGAGGTGCAGATAGCAAGCAGGGTGACAGACATGTGTAATGTGTGTGTGTGTGTGTGTGTGTGTGTGTGTGTTTGCAAATAAGTCCATGAATCACGTCACAGAGGCCACAGGTGGTGTTCCATTTTCTACTACATATTTTCTTGATAACTCTTGATCAACTTTAATTGTATTAGAATTTTAAACAAAAATATACAAGCTAAACATTTTTTCAGTAATACTCATTTTACATAATTTAATTAATGATCCTTCAACCCACATCATGTCATATGCTTTCTTCTGTATCTAAAAAATTATCGCCATCACACTTTTTTTGTTTACCTGTGCTGTCTTGATTTCATGCTTTGTGTTTTTATACATCCTTAGGGATATAAAACAAGGTTTGAAAAAATATTTTTTTTAATCTTTTATCTCTAAAGAAATATTTATCTGTCCACTGAAGTGTACTTCATGCATTTTGTACTGTAAAAAACATCAATGTAATAACATGGTAGTTATGTAGGTATAGTTGTAATTTAGTTATACAGTTGTAATATGGTATTATATTGGAATGGTGGTTCCTCCACTACTCTGTATACCTCTCTATTTAAGCTCTATTGATAAACTTAAAAGTTAACAGAAACATAAAACTTTTTTTCACTAGGCGTTTTATTTATATTTAGGGATGTAAAACAAGGTTACAAAATAAAGATATGTTCCTGTTGGTTCTACATGTGCCAGTGCCATAGATCCCTTGCTGTTCCAGTGCATGAAGGAGGGGAATGGTGCAAAAGAAATTGTCAAAAAACATTTTGTGATTTTTGTCCTGAATGTCTTCACAAAGGCGCATGACAATATCTCCAGTCATTCCCAGCTGACTGATCTCACCTCGTCCCCCAGCTGGACCTTAATAGGGTTCAAAGTTGTACATGTGCCCAGAGGATCCTGCTTGCACCCACACTTTAATTCCCCAGGGCTTGGGTTTTTTGGGGATATATTGTTTGATAGACAAACAATATTGATTGTTGATTCTTTTGCTTTTTTCCCCTGAGCTCTGGAAGGTGGTGGTCCCTCAGGTTCAACATCCTCATCTCCTTCCTCAGCCTCAACTTCCTCAGCAACATTTCTAGACTCCTCACCTTTACTATCACTGCTTGAGCCTACCTCTCTGCTTGCACCTGTCTGTACTGGCAGCCATTCCTCATCACTGCTACCAGAATCACAGTCTTCCTCACTTGAGTCTAGAAACTCCTCTATTACCCTGTGTGCCTGTCTTTTTGAGCTCTACAAAATAGAAGGATATATGGAAAAAACTGAAATTACAATATAAAAACATAAAGAAGTTGATTTATAGCCAAAATATTATTACCTCTATGCGTGAAAGGGTTAAACACTTTTGGAAAACCACTTTGATATTTAGATAAATACCCTCTACTATAGAAATAATATGTTAATCTATTATTAATCTTTTTTTTCCATTAATGTACATATATTTAATGTTAAAGCAATTGTTCTGCCGTTTTCTGGTTTTGTGTTGTCCTTTCCTGGTTTGGCAATTAATAAAATACTTGCTTCCTTCCAATTTTGTGTTAATTTCCCCTCCTGTTACCTTTTATTATATAATTGTAATGTTATGTCTTTCAATGTTTCACTAAGTTCTCTTATCATTCTATACTAAATCTGATCTTTACCTGGTGCTGTATTTTTTTATTTTTCTGCGTGCATAATTCAGTTCAGCTTTTGTAAACTCTTCATTCAACAAATTATTAATTTCTTCAACACTCTGTATTAAAACTTTGTGATTGAGTTTTGTAGTTTCTCTTCCTTTCCTTCCGTCTTTAGTAATATTGTCTGAACTACGAAGTTTACTACATGTTCTGTGGTGATTTGGAGTCTGGTGTGTGTGAGTGCTTCCTGGTGGGCCGTCTTAGGCAGGTGATTGACAACTCATCGCCACTCCTTCCACACCTGCAGCAAATTAGGCTCATCAGGAGACCAGGTGTACTTAAGGCTGTGGTGGGAACCAGATCAGCGCTGGAATTCATTTAACAGATATTTTGAGGAAGAATTTGGGGAGTAAACATATTCAGATAATTATTAGGTTTTTAAAGAAAACGAAATTATTTCATAGAATTTGATTATAGTATGTGTGTTTGTGAATGTGTGTATGATATAGATGGGTAGAATACATAGTTGGGTATAAGTATGTATAATCGAGTGCGTGTGTGTATAAGTATATTTATATGTATAGGTATATAGGTTTTTTGTTTGTTTGTTTGTTTTTTTAAAATTTATTTATATATATATATATATATATATATATATATATATATGTATATATATATATATATAGACCATCACGAACCACACTCCATATCAGTAGGTGGCGGTAATGCACACCTTCCGTTGTTTGCCAACCGCCATAAAACATCACAGAAGAAGAAGAAGAAGATCAGCGCTGGAGCATTGCTTGCCAAGTGGTAAAAGTGCAAAGCCTTCGTAAAACTTAAAGATTTGAAAATCCTTGTTGTAAACTATGTTTTTGTTTTTGCCTTGTGTCTGCCCTAGGATTACCTGTCCACTCCGGAACCAATCTGGTCTATATCCGAAACTCGCCGCTAAGCTAAGTACTCACCTGTTCTCCAGTGCCTGTCTGCCTACGTAACCGCTGCCATCTGGAAAGAAGGAACTTACCTGCAACCGTCTGGAACCACCACCAAACCTCCTTTGGAAACTACTCACCTCGTCCTCTCTCCTCCGTGTTGTGGATCACACTTCTCCTCATAAGAACACTCACTGGAAGAATTACCTTTGCCAAACTTCCTACTCCTTTCCCGAAAAACTCTCTCACTCACAACGTCCTCTGTTTCCAGGTCCCGGCTCCTGCTCTCGCTCGGACGTTCATTCCCACAGTAAATAAAATCACTTACCGTTATGTTTGGTCTCATGTGTCTGTCTGTCACCGAACTGCTCCATTAGAAAATAGTCTGAATCCTGACATGTTCTTGGTAATATTTCAGCTTTCTCTTCATCTTTTATTATATTTGTGTTATCTATTTGTTATATAGGATCTCTAAACTCTCTCTTCATACCATTCATTCTTTTAATCATTTTCTACATTTTTAAAAAAATTTTTCTTTCCTTACTGAACAACAAAAATTCCTCTAATATTCTTTTTTTTGCATTCTTAATAATTCACCTTACCACTGCTTGTTTTTTTTTTTTTTATAATCAATTGAATTCTGATAAACTGACAAGAACCACTAGAAGGATTTGGTAATTCAGTCACAGAACAGGAGCAGAAGGTTAACAAAGCTTTATTGATAAACGGATTTATCAATGGCGGCACAGGGAGTACTGGACGGCAGGCGGCCCAGTGGAAGGGCAGAGAGCGGCGACTTTAACCAGACAGGCAGGTTCACTTTTTGCATCTTTCTGTATCTACTGCTTCTAGAAACAGTCCAAGCACAAAAGAAAAACACCCAGCCGTTTTTTGACAATAAGTAAATGTTGTCTGCTGTCTGCAAAACTACCTTTTTCAAAAACCTCAGTATTGTCGTGTCACAATCCCCGGTACCCAGCAACTCCAAGCCCAGCCCAGCCCAGCCCCTCACCTAGCAACCCAAGTGGAGCTCCACCCACTTCATTACAAGAAGACCAACATGTTAGTTCTGCTGGTTTTACTGCTGAACAATGTCTGCTGGAAAAGGAAAATGTTCTGTTGTCAGCTGCAGTGTAGAACATGTGTACATGCATGTTCTCCCAGTCACTGAGAACAGAGCTGTGTGGCTTCATTTTATTTTTGATGGCAATGTTCCTGTGATATTGCCAAAGAAAGTTGTAGTTTGAACAGCTGACCTGTCCCAGAAACACGTCTCTGTTAAAGTCAGTAGGTTTGTCTAAACTAACATTAGAACTATGTTAATAAAAGAGAAAAAAAGTTGGAAAAAAAAAAAACTATAAAACTGATCTTTACCAGGCAGCCTCTGGACACTTTTCGGTTCGGAGAAGAAGGAGGAGGTGTCTTACTAAACTGACCCTGCTGCTCATTGGCTTATATACTATAGACATAACATCACGTGACTTTGGATAAGCTAAAAACGTTGCCATTTTTAGGAAGTAATTAATTTCCACTTCTCTGTTCAGCAGTACCATAATTCCTTCATATTGCACTGCACTTTCTGCACAAATCGTTGCGAAAAATGCCCGGATGGCATAAAATTTCATTGATAAGTTGTTGTTTTTTTTTTCATAAAATGAGGCTATGAAGAACTGAAGGACAAGAATCTCATGACTGAGGAGCTCAAAGCTGGATTTACCTGCAGGTCAGTCAATTAATGGGACATCTTGATGTGTATTAAATGAAAATTAGGAGGTTTATGTCATTGCATATCATATTACATATCTATTCAGTATATAAATATTAATTATTGTGATCCCTTATCTTACACAAAACCAGGGGTAGAAATTAGCACCCGCCACCGGTCAAATGCGGGTAAATATTTGAAGTAACTCAACAATCACCAGATGTTTCCAGCTGTGCACCCTGACCACTGATGAGTGTCCTTCAGGCGGCAAACTGAGTTAGATGGAGACTCAGCAGAGGAAGCAAAAGAAGCTCTTTTTAAATGTTAAAAACAGGCTTTAAAGTTACTGCTGTTTAGTATACTGTGAATAAGACAACTAATTATACTATGATTATAATAACTATCAGGTTTTAACAAATTGTCAAAGGCGAGCAACTCTGCGACAGACAGAATGACTCAGGAGACAGAGAATAAGGTAAGTGGCTTAATTTACAGTGCTGGGAGAGGTGTGGGTCCAGATCTGGAAAGGAGGGTCAGAGGTGAGTATATAGTGGTCCACAGGAGTGCCGCTGTCAGAATATTAAGTGAGTTAAGTGAGGAAGGGTCAGCACAGAGATGAGGATCCAGGTTCCAATGGTGAGTATTTACAGGTGAATTTATACACAGGTAGGTCGGTTCCTGACAGGGTGGAGGCAGATAGGCAGCAGCGCTGATCGGATCAGGTGAGTGGCTCTCAGACAGGTCCTTCGAAAGACTGGAAGCAAGGATTATTTACAGGGTACTCCGGAGGCAAAACTCCATCGTGAGAGATGCTTCAGTGCTGATCTGATCCACCAAACACCTTTAAGAACTCTGAGAGCTGATGATCCTGATCTGCTGCAGCTGGCGAAGATTAGGCTGCTGACCAATCAGGGAACGGGTAGGAACAAAACAGGAAGCAAAATGACAGATTGCCACAATAACTAATTCCTGATTAATGAGTTCAGTTCTTCAATAAAGGTATTCAGAGGTTGGATCATGTGTTGCAGCAGGTTTTTGATGATTTTATTAATGTAATTAGTAACCTTGTAATGTTGTGTCTGTGCCGTATGACTCCTCAGTCCAAGGCTAATTTCTCCCAAGAGAGCCAAAGAGATTTTAACTTTGACTTTTTTTAAATCCTGAAACTCTTAGTTAACAGTTCCTTCACCATCAGGCAAAAACATGTATAAGGATAAGGGATCACAATAATTAATAGATTACACTCCTCATCTTAAAAAGAGTCTGTTTGGCAGAAGTTGACCAAAGTTTTACTGTTCAAAGGTCAGAAACTTTTGAAAATAGAAAAAAATCAGCTCAATTTCAGCTAATTTTTAATTTCTTTTTCTTTTTTCAGTAGTCTGCCTGAAAAATGCTGATTTTGTCTTCTGCTTTTATCATTGCTGTTTGTGGACTTCTATTTCTGCCTCTTGACCAGGTTGTCATTGGAAATATATGGTTCTGAATTGACTAACCTGTTTAATTAATGGTTATTTATAATAATAATAATGTTAATCATTATTAAAGTTCCATTTTCCATTTACGTTTATACTCCTATTATTTACAGTTAATCCTGCTCTTATTGTAATGGCATAATGATTAATACCTATTGTTGTATTTTTTGTTGTATTTATATCAATGAACCACTCACAATGACCAGCTAATGAATTTGATACAATTAATAAATCAATTACTGACTCCATTCCTGATCTTACATTGATTCTTGCTTGCCTCCCATCATTAATACACACAAGATGTTTCATTTTCATTAATTCTTCCATAACGTATCTAATGTTGGTTTTAATCATGTCTCCTGATCACAAACAATCCCTGGTTTCTCATCAAGATCATCAATATAACCTTTAAGTTCCTGTCCGTTAGCGATTAAACTTCTTGGTTCCATTGTAATATTTGCATATATTTTTGTCACTTGGTGGTCCTATTCTCCCATCTACTTCCAACCTTTTATGTATGTTCTTCCAAGATCCCTCTTTAAACCCCAAAAACTTTTCAGCGCCTCTCACTATTATTTTAATCTTCTCTGTTTTATGCTTGGCTTTGTCAGTACAGGTCAGTGAAGAGTTCTGGTTTGAGTCAGCCTTATATGCACCAGGTGATCAGCTGTCATCCTAGACAGCTATGGGCAATTAAGCTCCACCTGTCACCCAGGAACTGAAAAGAATGGTTGTTGGAGAGTTAAAGAAACAGTACACTGGAATCCTAACAAGAATAATTAAACCCAGACATATCAACATGTAGAAAAGTTGGATTTTAAGCTGTTTTCATTCTTTGTCTTTATTTTTTTCACAATCACTGCACACTGAATGTAGTTCATGTTTCTTTTCTATGCTGTCTCTGTATGCTCTGGCAGGTTTGATGTGCTAATGTTGTCTTTGCCAACAACAAAAGTCATTTTGTGTAATCATGGTGATGTAAAGTCATATGATGAGATATGGGGTCAACAAAAATAGAGAATTGCTACTAAAAACATGGTCATTTCAACAATTTTTACTTATATAGTAAATCTGTTGTAATGTTATTTGATCAGATGATCACAAACAATGTACACTGTAAATTTAAAACAGCCTCCATTTTACTTCTGAAAAATTAATGCTAAAATCATTTTACATGAGTTTGTTTTTACTGTTCCTCCATGTTCAGAAATGATCACATATCATTTAGCATTCAATTCAAACTGATTCCTGTCTTTATATTTATCAGAAAGAACGCAAAACTTGCTGTGAATTTATTAAAATACATTGATTCTTATGTCACACTGTGTGTTTTTTATCCCCATTGACCAGTGACCTCATTATTTAACATTAAATCACCACAATTTTACAAAGTGGCTTGTTATTAAAATATCTGTAGTTTGCTAAAGTAACTGTAGACCGCTTTCTTTATCACTGCAAGTACTTCCCAAATCTCATTGCATCCAGGACTTTTGGAACATGATTATGTCAGTGACAATAAACTATATTGGTCTATTTCTTGAGGTATCTGCATTTTAAACTAACTGAACGACTTACTGGTCATGGTTAAGAGGCTAAACCATAATAAATAAATAAATCTGAAAGTAGTCAAGTTGAAAAACTTGAAATGAAAATGAGTGAAAAAAACAAAGTAAAACAAAATATTCGACATAAAGTTGTTTAAACATTTCTATTTGTTGTTCAGTCAATTTTGGATATTTTACTGTAGGTTTTATACTTATTCTACTATCTGGACCAACGTACGTCGCTCTTTGTGTTGTACGTGATGACGCAGAGGAGCACGGCGTCCGCAGCGTGATCCGTCATTTCTTCCAACTCGACCACCGTTTGTTGGCCGCCTCCCCGGTTGCAGCTTCCTCTAGCAGCCGCCGCCTCGGGCCCCACTCTTCCCTGAACCGTAATCCGGTCATCACTATCCCAGCTGCCGGATAAGAGCCAGCCCAGTCCCGCTCTGGCGTGTGGGGCCGCGTCGGGCAGCAGTGACCGCTGAAACCTGGATTTCCCCGGAAGAGGAGCGGGACTGTCCGCCCGGTGAGTGTTTATCTGACTTGTTCTATCGGTTTGCGGAGTTAAAGAGCTCCTCGCGGTGCTGCTGCTGAACTGATTTTTTTTTCTCAAAGTAAAACGCTACTTTGAATCTTCTTAGTGGCTGTTCATTTTTCATGTAAAAAATAATTAGCGACTGAATGTTAATTTTATAATTTTTTCCCACCTTCGGGGGTTTTGTTTCTGACCGGATATCACGTGTTGAACAGCTGGTCTGTTGTCCACACTGACACGCGCTGTCACGCCTTTTAAAACTAAGGTTCTACTATAACTGTCTATTTTCTCCACTATAGTAAATACTAAAATCACATTTTTGCATATATTGATAAAAATCATTAAAACATTGGTTCCACTTTAGTTTTATTGCTTTGGCTCATCAAATGAATTTAATTTAGAAATATCAACTTCTGCATTTTAAACCTGCAATATCTTCTAAGAAGTTAGTATGGTATTGTATTACCACTTTAAAATGTTCCAGTTTCTTGTCCAAACACTTTTGATGTTTGGACACAGAAATGAGCATGATTAATTTGTAATTCTTTATAGGATCCCCAGTGAGACATGTCTCAATATTTCTGCACTACTGATGTATGCACAGCTAAAATGATAATAAAGATTGATTTGATTTTAAGTGTTTGTTATTTGTGTCTTGTTCTTCCTGCAAACATGTCTAAAAGAGTTAAAATGTCATAGTGTATTTTTGGTTTTAAATTCTCCATAACTTTCTGGTCAGAACTGCAGGTGGGACAGTTCAGGGGTCTCATTTATAAAACTGGCATACGCACAAAACAGGGGCTGAAACTTGCATATGTCACTTTCCATGTAAAGTTTGTGATCTATAAAATATAAACTTGACGGGAAAATGTGCAGTCCCTCACACAAACTCTGAGCCATACGTACCATATACGCTTGTTTTGGAGACAGGGGAAACTGGAGACACAGATGGTGAGGTGGGGAACTGAAGCCACACTGCATCGTGATTCCTCTCAGATATTTAATTTCACTCCATAATCAAACTTTAATCTTAGATCGACTTCAACATAAGCTATTAAAACAGCAGATTTATTTATGCTTCTGCTGGTGAGCCATAAGTTTTCTCCCCATCACATTCCTCTCCCTGGATGATCACCAGGGTGATGTGTACCACAGATTAACACACGAGGGGACAGTGGCTCCCCCCTCAAGTGCTGCCTTCTAACCCCCTTTCCAAACCCTCAGAGTGCAGAAGAGGCACACTGTAATACCGCTCCCTCACGTTTGCATGCCCAACCAGTTTTTGGCAGACCATCACTTTTCGGCACGACACCTGTCATCCATCTTTCAAAAGGTGTCAGTTCAGGTACGCCCTGACCACCTCCTGTGGCTGACAGGCTGTGGCATTGGCTGGTTAGTCACTTTTTTGAGTCCACCCTAAAATTTGACCACTTTGTCTTCACCCCAGCCATGGTCCTCTCTGTCCCACTCACAGAATTAACAGTAATAACGTGTTGCCGCTCACAACGCTTCATTTTATTTGTAACGCCACTACTGTGGCTCCCAAAAATTATATTTTTTTCTGTTCTCCACCTCTCTCACTAGCATATCAAGTTCTGCCTCGTTGAAATTTTGTTTCTTTGCTCTTTTCTCTGTGGTTGCCATTGGTAACCATGAAATAACATTGATTTGCTGTATGGCATCAAATTTACAGTATTAAAGCACACCTCCTCTGCGCTCTGGGAGTTTAGAAAGAGAAACAATAAATAGTCATCACTGACTGTATTTTTATCAGCTAAGCTAGCAACGTGCCTTAACTCTTCTGCAGCTGTCTGAGACATCTCTGCTAGACTTCACTTCCTCTCAAATGAGGCGTTCTCCTGAAACGGCCAAAAGCGCAGGCATGCACAATCGATCTGCACATGG